>NC_135035.1:2727272-3030303 GCF_051020975.1 Osmia lignaria lignaria
TATACGGATTCCTTCCCACAGATCAATGTACATTTAATAACAACATCATTCATACTATATCTGCATTGGATATAATGTAATATACTGATCCCTGCCCACCGGTCAATGTACATTTAATAACAACATCGTTCATACTATATCCACATTAGGTATAATGTAACATAGTGATTACGTCCCACAGATCAATGTACCTACATTTAATAACAATATCCGTAGTACTATATCCACATTACACATAATGTAATATACTGATTCCTTCCCACAGATCAATGTACATTGAACAACAACATCATTCATACTATATCTACAATGGATATAATGTAATATACTGATCCCTTCCTACAGATCAATGTACCTACATTTAATAACAATATCCTTAGTACTGTATCCACATTACACATAATGTAATATACTGATTCCTTCCCACAGATCAATGTACATTTAATAACAACATTATTCATACTATATCTACACTAGGGATAATGTAACATAGTGATTACATCCCGCAGATCAATGTACACTTAATAACAACATCATTCATACTATAACTACATTGGATATAATGTAATATACTGATCCCTTCCCACAGATCAATGTACCTACATTTAATAACAATATCCTTAGTACTATATCCACATTACACATAATGTAATATACTGATTCCTTCCCACAGAACAATGTACATTTAATAACCCCATCATTCATACTATATCTACACGAGGTATAATGTAATATAGTGATTACATCCCCCAGATCAATGTACATATAACAACAACATCATTCATACTATATCTACATTGGATATAATGTAATATACTGATCCCTTCCCAAAGGTCAATGTACATATAATAGCATAATCGTTATTACTATATCTACATTAGGTATAATGTAATGTATTAACTACATCCTACAGATCATTGTACATTTAATAACATCATTCATGCTATAGCTAAATTGGATATAATGTAATATACTGATCCTTTCCCACAGATCAAGGTAGCTACATTTAATAACATTATCATTAATACTATATCTACATGAGATATAATGTTATATACTAATCCCTGCCCACAGATCAATGTATATTTAATAGCGATATCATTATTACTATATCTACATTAGATATAATGTTATATACTGATCCCTGCCCACAGTTCAATGTACCTATACTTAATAACAATATCATTAGTACTATATCCATATCATATATAATGTAATATACCGATTCCTTCCCACAGATCAACGTAGATTTAATAACAACATCATTCATACTATATCAACACTAGGTATAATGTAATATAGTGATTACATCCCACAGATCAAGGTACATTTAATAACAACATCATTCATACTATATCTACATTGGATATAATGTATTATACTGATCCCTTCCCACAGATCAAGGTGCCTACATTTAGTAACAATATCATTATTACTATATCCTCATTAGATATAATGTAATATACTAATCCCTGCCCACAGATCAATGTATATTTAGTAGCGATATCATTATTACTATATCTACATTGGATATAGTGTAATATACTGAACCCTCCCCACAGATCAATGTACCTACATTTAACAACAATATCATTAGTACTACGTCCACATTGCATATAATGTAATATACTGATTTCTTGCCACAGATCAGTGTACATTTAATAACAACATCATTCATTACATATCTATTTTGGGTACAATGTAATATAGTGATTACATCCCACAGATCAATGTACATGTAATATCGATATCATTATTACTATATCTACATTAGATATAATGTAATATACTGATCCCTGCCCATAGTTCAATGTACCGATATTTAATAACAATATCATTAGTACTATATCCACATCACATATAATGTAATATACTGATCCCTTCCCACAGATCAATGTACATTTAGTAACACCATCATTCATACTATATCTACACTAGGTATAATGTAACATAGTGATTACATCCCACAGATCAATGTACATTTAATAACAACATCATTCATACTATAACTACATTGGATATAATGTAATATACTGATCCCTCCCCACAGATCAATGTACATTTTATAACAACATCATTCATACTATATCTACATTGGATATAATGTAATATACTGATCCCTTCCCATACGTCAATGTACATATAATAGCAAAATCGTTATTACTATATCTACATTAGGTATAATGTAATATACTGATCCCTGCTCACAGATCAATGTACCTATATTTAATAACAATATCCTTAGTACTATATCCACATTACACATAATGTAATATACTGATTCCTTCCCACAGATCAATGTACATTTAATAACAACAGCATTCATACTATATCAACACTAGGTATAATGTAATATAGTGATTACATCCCACAGATCAAGGTACATTCAATATCGATATCATTATTACTATATCTACATTAGATAAAATGTAATATACTGATCCCTTCCCACAGATCAAGGTGCCTACATTTAGTAACAATATCATTATTACTATATCTACATTAGATATAATGTAATATACTGATCCCTGCCCACCGGTCAATGTACATTTAATAACAACATCGTTCATACTATATCCACATTAGGTATAATGTAATATAGTGATTACGTCTCACAGATCAATGTACCTACATTTAATAACAATATCCTTAGTACTATATCCACATTACACATAATGTAATATACTGATTCCTTCCCACAGATCAATGTACATTTAACAACAACATCATTCATACTATATCTACAATGGATATAATGTAATATACTGATCCCTGCCCATAGTTCAATGTACCTATATTTAATAACAATATCATTAGTACTATATCCACATCACATATAATGTAATATACTGATTCCTTCTCACAGATCAATGTACATTTAATAACAACATTATTCATACTATATCTACACTAGGTAGAATGTAACATAGTGATTACATCCCACAGATCAATGTACACTTAAAAACAACATCATTCATACTATAACTACATTGGATATAATGTAATATACTGATCCCTTCCCACAGATCAAGGTATCTACATTTAATAACAATATCATTATTACTATATCTACACTAGATATAATGCAATATACGGATTCCTTCCCACAGATCAATATACATTTAATAACAACATCATTCATACTATATCTGCATTGGATATAACGTAATATACTGATCCCTTCCCACAGGTCAATGTACATACAATAGCAAAATCGTTATTACTATATCCACATTAGGTATAATGTAATGTATTTAC
Source organism: Osmia lignaria lignaria (assembly GCF_051020975.1). Lineage (NCBI taxonomy): Eukaryota > Metazoa > Arthropoda > Insecta > Hymenoptera > Megachilidae > Osmia > Osmia lignaria. The sequence continues at coordinate 2,730,531 of NC_135035.1, forward strand.
TACATCCAACAGATCATTGTACATTTAATAACATCATTCATGCTATAGCTAAATTGGATATAATGTAATATACTCACCCCTTCCCACAGATCAAGGTACCTACATTTAATAACAATATCATTATTACTACATCTACATTAGATATAATGTAATATACTGATCCCTGCCCACCGGTCAATGTACATTTAATAACAACATCGTTCATACTATATCCACATTAGGTATAATGTAATATAGTGACTACGTCCCACAGATCAATGTACCTACATTTAATAACAATATCCTTAGTACTATATCCACATTACACATAATGTAATATACTGATTCCTTCCCACAGATCAATGTACATTTAACAACAACATCATTCGTACTATATCTACATTGGATATAATGTAATATACTGATCCCTTCCCACATATCAATGTACCTACATTTAATAACAATATCCTTAGTACTATATCCACATTACACATAATGTAATATACTGATTCCTTCCCACAGAACAATGTACATTTAATAACCCCATCATTCATACTATATCTACACGAGGTATAATGTAATATAGTGATTACATCCCCCAGATCAATGTACATATAACAACAACATCATTCATACTATATCTACATTGGATATAATGTAATATACTGATCCCTTCCCAAAGGTCAATGTACATATAATAGCATAATCGTTATTACTATATCTACATTAGGTATAATGTAATGTATTAACTACATCCTACAGATCGTTGTACATTTAATAACATCATTCATGCTATAGCTAAATTGGATATAATGTAATATACTGATCCTTTCCCACAGATCAAGGTAGCTACATTTAATAACATTATCATTAATACTATATCTACATGAGATATAATGTTATATACTAATCCCTGCCCACAGATCAATGTATATTTAATAGCGATATCATTATTACTATATCTACATTAGATATAATGCTATATACTGATCCCTGCCCACAGTTCAATGTACCTATACTTAATAACAATATCATTAGTACTATATCCACATCATATATAATGTAATATACCGATTCCTTCCCACAGATCAACGTAGATTTAATAACAACATCATTCATACTATATCAACACTAGGTATAATGTAATATAGTGATTACATCCCACAGATCAAGGTACATTTAATAACAACATCATTCATACTATATCTACATTGGATATAATGTATTATACTGATCCCTTCCCACAGATCGAGGTGCCTACATTTAGTAACAATATCATTATTACTATATCTTCATTAGATATAATGTAATATACTAATCCCTGCCCACAGATCAATGTATATTTAGTAGCGATATCATTATTACTATATCTACATTGGATATAATGTAATATACTGAACCCTCCCCACAGATCAATGTACCTACATTTAACAACAATATCATTAGTACTACGTCCACATTGCATATAATGTAATATACTGATTCCTTGCCACAGATCAGTGTACATTTAATAACAACATCATTCATTACATATCTATTTTGGGTACAATGTAATATAGTGATTACATCCCACAGATCAATGTACATGTAATATCGATATCATTATTACTATATCTACATTAGATATAATGTAATATACTGATCCCTGCCCATAGTTCAATGTACCTATATTTAATAACAATATCATTAGTACTATATCCACATCACATATAATGTAATATACTGATCCCTTCCCACAGATCAATGTACATTTAGTAACACCATCATTCATACTATATCTACACTGGATATAATACAATATACGGATTCCTCCCGACAGATCAATGTACATTTTATAACAACATCATTCATACTATATCTACATTGGATATAATGTAATATACTGATCCCTTCCCATACGTCAATGTACATATAATAGCAAAATCGTTATTACTATATCTACATTAGGTATAATGTAATATACTGATCCCTGCTCATAGATCAATGTACCTATATTTAATAACAATATCCTTAGTACTATATCCACATTACACATAATGTAATATACTGATTCCTTCCCACAGATCAATGTACATTTAATAACAACAGCATTCATACTATATCAACACTAGGTATAATGTAATATAGTGATTACATCCCACAGATCAAGGTACATTCAATATCGATATCATTATTACTATATCTACATTAGATAAAATGTAATATACTGATCCCTTCCCACAGATCAAGGTGCCTACATTTAGTAACAATATCATTATTACTATATCTACATTAGATATAATGTAATATACTGATCCCTGCCCACCGGTCAATGTACATTTAATAACAACATCGATCATACTATATCCACATTAGGTATAATGTAATATAGTGATTACGTCTCACAGATCAATGTACCTACATTTAATAACAATATCATTAGTACTATATCCACATCACATATAATGTAATATACTGATCCCTTCCCACAGATCAATGTACATTTAGTAACACCATCATTCATACTATATCTACACTGGGTATAATACAATATACGGATTCCTCCCCACAGATCAATGTACATTTTATAACATCATTCATACTATATCTACATTGGATATAATGTAATATACTGATCCCTTCCCATACGTCAATGTACATATAATAGCAAAATCGTTATTACTATATCTACATTAGGTATAATGTAATATACTGATCCCTGCTCACAGATCAATGTACCTATATTTAATAACAATATCCTTAGTACTATATCCACATTACACATAATGTAATATACTGATTCCTTCCCACAGATCAATGTACATTTAATAACAACAGCATTCATACTATATCAACACTAGGTATAATGTAATATAGTGATTACATCCCACAGATCAAGGTACATTCAATATCGATATCATTATTACTATATCTACATTAGATAAAATGTAATATACTGATCCCTTCCCACAGATCAAGGTGCCTACATTTAGTAACAATATCATTATTACTATATCTACATTAGATATAATGTAATATACTGATTCCTTCCCACAGATCAATGTACATTTAACAACAACATCATTCATACTATATCTACAATGGATATAATGTAATATACTGATCCCTGCCCATAGTTCAATGTACCTATATTTAATAACAATATCATTAGTACTATATCCACATCACATATAATGTAATATACTGATTCCTTCTCACAGATCAATGTACATTTAATAACAACATTATTCATACTATATCTACACTAGGTAGAATGTAACATAGTGATTACATCCCACAGATCAATGTACACTTAAAAACAACATCATTCATACTATAACTACATTGGATATAATGTAATATACTGATCCCTTCCCACAGATCAAGGTATCTACATTTAATAACAATATCATTATTACTATATCTACACTAGATATAATGCAATATACGGATTCCGTCCCACAGATCAATATACATTTAATAACAACATCATTCATACTATATCTGCATTGGATATAACGTAATATACTGATCCCTTCCCACAGGTCAATGTACATACAATAGCAAAATCGTTATTACTATATCCACATTAGGTATAATGTAATGTATTTACTACATCCAACAGATCATTGTACATTTAATAACATCATTCATGCTATAGCTAAATTGGATATAATGTAATATACTCACCCCTTCCCACAGATCAAGGTACCTACATTTAATAACAATATCATTATTACTACATCTACATTAGATATAAAGTAATATACTGATCCCTGCCCACAGATCAATGTACCCATATTTAATAATAATATCATTAGTACTATATCCACATCATATATAATGTAATATACTGATTCCTTCCCACAGATCAATGTACATTAACAACAACATCATTCATGCTATAGCTAAATTGAATATAATGTAATATACTGATCCCTGCCCACAGATCAATGTACCTACATTTAATAACAATATCATTAGTACTATATCTACATTAGATATAATGTAATATACTGATCCCTGCCCACCGGTCAATGTACATTTAATAACAACATCGTTCATACTATATCCACATTAGGTACAATGTAATATAGTGATTACGTCCCACAGATCAATGTACCTACATTTAATAACAATATCCTTAGTACTATATCCACATTACACATAATGTAATATACTGATTCCTTCCCACCGATAAATGTACATTTAACAACAACATCATTCGTACTATATCTACATTGGATATAATGTAATATACTGATCCCTTCCCACAGATCAATGTACCTACATTTAATAACAATATCCTTAGTACTATATCCACATTACACATAATGTAATATACTGATTCCTTCCCACAGAACAATGTACATTTAATAACCCCATCATTCATACTATATCTACACGAGGTATAATGTAATATAGTGATTACATCCCCCAGATCAATGTACATATAACAACAACATCATTCATACTATATCTACATTGGATATAATGTAATATACTGATCCCTTCCCAAAGGTCAATGTACATATAATAGCATAATCGTTATTACTATATCTACATTAGGTATAATGTAATGTATTAACTACATCCTACAGATCATTGTACATTTAATAACATCATTCATGCTATAGCTAAATTGGATATAATGTAATATACTGATCCTTTCCCACAGATCAAGGTAGCTACATTTAATAACATTATCATTAATACTATATCTACATGAGATATAATGTTATATACTAATCCCTGCCCACAGATCAATGTATATTTAATAGCGATATCATTATTACTATATCTACATTAGATATAATGTTATATACTGATCCCTGCCCACAGGTCAATGTACCTATACTTAATAACAATATCATTAGTACTATATCCACATCATATATAATGTAATATACCGATTCCTTCCCACAGATCAACGTAGATTTAATAACAACATCATTCATACTATATCAACACTAGGTATAATGTAATATAGTGATTACATCCCACAGATCAAGGTACATTTAATAACAACATCATTCATACTATATCTACATTGGATATAATGTATTATACTGATCCCTTCCCACAGATCAAGGTGCCTACATTTAGTAACAATATCATTATTACTATATCTTCATTAGATATAATGTAATATACTAATCCCTGCCCACAGATCAATGTATATTTAGTAGCGATATCATTATTACTATATCTACATTGGATATAATGTAATATACTGAACCCTCCCCACAGATCAATGTACCTACATTTAACAACAATATCATTAGTACTACGTCCACATTGCATATAATGTAATATACTGATTCCTTGCCACAGATCAGTGTACATTTAATAACAACATCATTCATTACATATCTATTTTGGGTACAATGTAATATAGTGATTACATCCCACAGATCAATGTACATGTAATATCGATATCATTATTACTATATCTACATTAGATATAATGTAATATACTGATCCCTGCCCATAGTTCAATGTACCTATATTTAATAACAATATCATTAGTACTATATCCACATCACATATAATGTAATATACTGATTCCTTCCCACAGATCAATGTACATTTAACAACAACATCATTCATACTATATCTACAATGGATATAATGTAATATACTGATCCCTGCCCATAGTTCAATGTACCTATATTTAATAACAATATCATTAGTACTATATCCACATCACATATAATGTAATATACTGATTCCTTCTCACAGATCAATGTACATTTAATAACAACATTATTCATACTATATCTACACTAGGTAGAATGTAACATAGTGATTACATCCCACAGATCAATGTACACTTAAAAACAACATCATTCATACTATAACTACATTGGATATAATGTAATATACTGATCCCTTCCCACAGATCAAGGTATCTACATTTAATAACAATATCATTATTACTATATCTACACTAGATATAATGCAATATACGGATTCCGTCCCACAGATCAATATACATTTAATAACAACATCATTCATACTATATCTGCATTGGATATAACGTAATATACTGATCCCTTCCCACAGGTCAATGTACATACAATAGCAAAATCGTTATTACTATATCCACATTAGGTATAATGTAATGTATTTACTACATCCAACAGATCATTGTACATTTAATAACATCATGCATGCTATAGCTAAATTGGATATAATGTAATATACTCACCCCTTCCCACAGATCAAGGTACCTACATTTAATAACAATATCATTATTACTACATCTACATTAGATATAAAGTAATATACTGATCCCTGCCCACAGATCAATGTACCCATATTTAATAATAATATCATTAGTACTATATCCACATCATATATAATGTAATATACTGATTCCTTCCCACAGATCAATGTACATTAACAACAACATCATTCATGCTATAGCTAAATTGGATATAATGTAATATACTGATCCCTGCCCACAGATCAATGTACCTACATTTAATAACAATATCATTAGTACTATATCTACATTAGATATAATGTAATATACTGATCCCTGCCCACCGGTCAATGTACATTTAATAACAACATCGTTCATACTATATCCACATTAGGTACAATGTAATATAGTGATTACGTCCCACAGATCAATGTACCTACATTTAATAACAATATCCTTAGTACTATATCCACATTACACATAATGTAATATACTGATTCCTTCCCACAGATCAATGTACATTTAACAACAACATCATTCGTACTATATCTACATTGGATATAATGTAATATACTGATCCCTTCCCACAGATCAATGTACCTACATTTAATAACAATATCCTTAGTACTATATCCACATTACACATAATGTAATATACTGATTCCTTCCCACAGAACAATGTACATTTAATAACCCCATCATTCATACTATATCTACACGAGGTATAATGTAATATAGTGATTACATCCCCCAGATCAATGTACATATAACAACAACATCATTCATACTATATCTACATTGGATATAATGTAATATACTGATCCCTTCCCAAAGGTCAATGTACATATAATAGCATAATCGTTATTACTATATCTACATTAGGTATAATGTAATGTATTAACTACATCCTACAGATCATTGTACATTTAATAACATCATTCATGCTATAGCTAAATTGGATATAATGTAATATACTGATCCTTTCCCACAGATCAAGGTAGCTACATTTAATAACATTATCATTAATACTATATCTACATGAGATATAATGTTATATACTAATCCCTGCCCACAGATCAATGTATATTTAATAGCGATATCATTATTACTATATCTACATTAGATATAATGTTATATACTGATCCCTGCCCACAGGTCAATGTACCTATACTTAATAACAATATCATTAGTACTATATCCACATCATATATAATGTAATATACCGATTCCTTCCCACAGATCAACGTAGATTTAATAACAACATCATTCATACTATATCAACACTAGGTATAATGTAATATAGTGATTACATCCCACAGATCAAGGTACATTTAATAACAACATCATTCATACTATATCTACATTGGATATAATGTATTATACTGATCCCTTCCCACAGATCAAGGTGCCTACATTTAGTAACAATATCATTATTACTATATCTTCATTAGATATAATGTAATATACTAATCCCTGCCCACAGATCAATGTATATTTAGTAGCGATATCATTATTACTATATCTACATTGGATATAATGTAATATACTGAACCCTCCCCACAGATCAATGTACCTACATTTAACAACAATATCATTAGTACTACGTCCACATTGCATATAATGTAATATACTGATTCCTTGCCACAGATCAGTGTACATTTAATAACAACATCATTCATTACATATCTATTTTGGGTACAATGTAATATAGTGATTACATCCCACAGATCAATGTACATGTAATATCGATATCATTATTACTATATCTACATTAGATATAATGTAATATACTGATCCCTGCCCATAGTTCAATGTACCTATATTTAATAACAATATCATTAGTACTATATCCACATCACATATAATGTAATATACTGATCCCTTCCCACAGATCAATGTACATTTAGTAACACCATCATTCATACTATATCTACACTGGATATAATACAATATACGGATTCCTCCCGACAGATCAATGTACATTTTATAACAACATCATTCATACTATATCTGCATTGGATATAACGTAATATACTGATCCCTTCCCACAGGTCAATGTACATACAATAGCAAAATCGTTATTACTATATCCACATTAGGTATAATGTAATGTATTTACTACATCCAACAGATCATTGTACATTTAATAACATCATTCATGCTATAGCTAAATTGGATATAATGTAATATACTCACCCCTTCCCACAGATCAAGGTACCTACATTTAATAACAATATCATTATTACTACATCTACATTAGATATAAAGTAATATACTGATCCCTGCCCACAGATCAATGTACCCATATTTAATAATAATATCATTAGTACTATATCCACATCATATATAATGTAATATACTGATTCCTTCCCACAGATCAATGTACATTAACAACAACATCATTCATGCTATAGCTAAATTGGATATAATGTAATATACTGATCCCTGCCCACAGATCAATGTACCTACATTTAATAACAACATCATTAGTACTATATCTACATTAGATATAATGTAATATACTGATCCCTGCCCACCGGTCAATGTACATTTAATAACAACATCGTTCATACTATATCCACATTAGGTACAATGTAATATAGTGATTATGTCCCACAGATCAATGTACCTACATTTAATAACAATATCCTTAGTACTATATCCACATTACACATAATGTAATATACTGATTCCTTCCCACAGATCAATGTACATTTAACAACAACATCATTCGTACTATATCTACATTGGATATAATGTAATATACTGATCCCTTCCCACAGATCAATGTACCTACATTTAATAACAATATCATTAGTACTATATCCACATCATATATAATGTAATATACCGATTCCTTCCCACAGATCAACGTAGATTTAATAACAACATCATTCATACTATATCAACACTAGGTATAATGTAATATAGTGATTACATCCCACAGATCAAGGTACATTTAATAACAACATCATTCATACTATATCTACATTGGATATAATGTATTATACTGATCCCTTCCCACAGATCAAGGTGCCTACATTTAGTAACAATATCATTATTACTATATCTTCATTAGATATAATGTAATATACTAATCCCTGCCCACAGATCAATGTATATTTAGTAGCGATATCATTATTACTATATCTACATTGGATATAATGTAATATACTGAACCCTCCCCACAGATCAATGTACCTACATTTAACAACAATATCATTAGTACTACGTCCACATTGCATATAATGTAATATACTGATTCCTTGCCACAGATCAGTGTACATTTAATAACAACATCATTCATTACATATCTATTTTGGGTACAATGTAATATAGTGATTACATCCCACAGATCAATGTACATGTAATATCGATATCATTATTACTATATCTACATTAGATATAATGTAATATACTGATCCCTGCCCATAGTTCAATGTACCTATATTTAATAACAATATCATTAGTACTATATCCACATCACATATAATGTAATATACTGATCCCTTCCCACAGATCAATGTACATTTAGTAACACCATCATTCATACTATATCTACACTAGGTATAATGTAACATAGTGATTACATCCCACAGATCAATGTACATTTAATAACAACATCATTCATACTATAACTACATTGGATATAATGTAATATACTGATCCCTCCCCACAGATCAATGTACATTTTATAACAACATCATTCATACTATATCTACATTGGATATAATGTAATATACTGATCCCTTCCCATACGTCAATGTACATATAATAGCAAAATCGTTATTACTATATCTACATTAGGTATAATGTAATATACTGATCCCTGCTCACAGATCAATGTACCTATATTTAATAACAATATCCTTAGTACTATATCCACATTACACATAATGTAATATACTGATTCCTTCCCACAGATCAATGTACATTTAATAACAACAGCATTCATACTATATCAACACTAGGTATAATGTAATATAGTGATTACATCCCACAGATCAAGGTACATTCAATATCGATATCATTATTACTGTATCTACATTAGATAAAATGTAATATACTGATTCCTTCCCACAGATCAATGTACATTTAACAACAACATCATTCATACTATATCTACATTGGATATAATGTAATATACTGATCCCTTCCCACAGATCAATGTACCTACATTTAATAACAATATCCTTAGTACTATATCCACATTACACATAATGTAATATACTGATTCCTTCCCACAGAACAATGTACATTTAATAACACCATCATTCATACTATATCTACACGAGGTATAATGTAATATAGTGATTACATCCCACAGATCAATGTACATATAACAACAACATCATTCATACTATATCTACATTGGATATAATGTAATATACTGATCCCTTCCCACAGGTCAATGTACATATAATAGCATAATCGTCATTACTATATCTACATTAGGTATAATGTAATGTATTAACTACATCCTACAGATCATTGTACATTTAATAACATCATTCATGCTATAGCTAAGTTGGACATAATGCAATATACTGATCCCTGCTCACAGATCCATGTACGTATATTTAATAACAATATCCTTAGTACTATATCCACATTACACATAATGTAATATACTGATTCCTTCCCACAGATCAAGGTACATTTAATAACAACATCATTCATACTATATCTACATTGGATATAATGTATTATACTGATCCCTTCCCGCAGACTAACGTACATATAATAGCAAAATCGTTATTTCTATATCTACATTAGGTATAATGTGATGTAGTGACTACATCCCACAGCTCGTTTTACATTTAATAAAAACATCATTCATGGTATAGCTAAATTGGATATAATGTTATATACTGATCCATTCCCACAGATCAAGGTACCTACATTTAATAACAATATCATTATTACTACATCTACATTAGATATAAAGTAATATACTGATCCCTGCCCACAGTTCGATGTACCTATACTTAATAACAATATCATTAGTACTATATCCACATCATATGTAATGTAATATACTGATTCCTTCCCTCAGATCAACGTAGATTTAATAACAACATCATTCATACTATATCAGCACTAGGTATAATGTAATATAGTGATTACATCCCACAGATCAAGGTACATTTAATAACAACATCGTTCATATTATATCTACATTGGATATAATGTAATATACTGATCCCTTCCCACAGATCAATGTACATTTAGTAACACCATCATTCATACTATATCTACACTAGATATAATGTAATATACTGATTCCTTCCCACAGATCAATGTACATTTAATAACAACATCATTCGTACTATATCTGCATTGGATATAATGTAATATACTGATCCCTTCCCACAGGTCAATGTACATACAATAGCAAAATCGTTATTACTATATCTGCATTACGTATAATGTAATGTATTTACTACGTCCTGCAGATCATTGTACATTTAATAACATCATTAATGCTATAGCTAAATTGGATATGATGTAATATACTCACCCCTTCCCACAGATCAAGGTACCTACATTTAATAACAATACCATTATTACTACATCTACATTAGATATGAAGTAATATACTGATCCCTGCCCACAGTTCAATGTACCTATATTTAATAATAATATCATTAGTACAATATCCATATCATATATAATGTAATATACTGATTCCTTCCCACAGATCAATGTACATTAACAACAACATCATTCATGCTATAGCTAAATTGGATATAATGTAATATACTGATCCCTGCCCACAGATCAATGTACCTACATTTAATAACAATATCATTAGTACTATATCTACATTAGATATAATGTAATATACAGATCCCTGCCCATAGTTCAATGTAACTATATTTAATAACAATATCATTAGTACTATATCCACATCACATATAATGTAATATACTGATTCCTTCCCACAAATCAATGTACATTTAATAACAACATTATTCATACTATATCTACACTAGGTATAATGTAACATAGTGATTACATCCCACAGATCAATGTACACATAACAACAACATCATTCATACTATATCTACATGAGATATAATGTTATATACTAATCCCTGCCCACAGATCAATGTATATTTAATAGCGATATCATTATTACTATATCTACATTAGATATAATGTTATATACTGATCCCTGCCCACCGGTCAATGTACATTTAATAACAACATCGATCATACTATATCCACATTAGGTATAATGTAATATAGTGATTACGTCTCACAGATCAATGTACCTACATTTAATAACAATATCCTTAGTACTATATCCACATTACACATAATGTAATATACTGATTCCTTCCCACAGATCAATGTACATTTAATAACAACAGCATTCATTACATATCTATTTTGGGTACAATGTAATATAGTGATTACATCCCACAGATCAATGTACATGTAATATCGATATCATTATTACTATATCTACATTAGATATAATGTAATATACTGATCCCTGCCCATAGTTCAATGTACCTATATTTAATAACAATATCATTAGTACTATATCCACATCACATATAATGTAATATACTGATCCCTTCCCACAGATCAATGTACATTTAGTAACACCATCATTCATACTATATCTACACTAGGTATAATGTAACATAGTGATTACATCCCACAGATCAATGTACATTTAATAACAACATCATTCATACTATAACTACATTGGATATAATGTAATATACTGATCCCTCCCCACAGATCAATGTACATTTTATAACAACATCATTCATACTATATCTACATTGGATATAATGTAATATACTGATCCCTTCCCATACGTCAATGTACATATAATAGCAAAATCGTTATTACTATATCTACATTAGGTATAATGTAATATACTGATCCCTGCTCACAGATCAATGTACCTATATTTAATAACAATATCCTTAGTACTATATCCACATTACACATAATGTAATATACTGATTCCTTCCCACAGATCAATGTACATTTAATAACAACAGCATTCATACTATATCAACACTAGGTATAATGTAATATAGTGATTACATCCCACAGATCAAGGTACATTCAATATCGATATCATTATTACTATATCTACATTAGATAAAATGTAATATACTGATCCCTTCCCACAGATCAAGGTGCCTACATTTAGTAACAATATCATTACTACTATATCTACATTAGATATAATGTAATATACTGATTCCTTCCCACAGATCAATGTACATTTAACAACAACATCATTCATACTATATCTACAATGGATATAATGTAATATACTGATCCCTGCCCATAGTTCAATGTACCTATATTTAATAACAATATCATTAGTACTATATCCACATCACATATAATGTAATATACTGATTCCTTCTCACAGATCAATGTACATTTAATAACAACATTATTCATACTATATCTACACTAGGTAGAATGTAACATAGTGATTACATCCCACAGATCAATGTACACTTAAAAACAACATCATTCATACTATAACTACATTGGATATAATGTAATATACTGATCCCTTCCCACAGATCAAGGTATCTACATTTAATAACAATATCATTATTACTATATCTACACTAGATATGATGCAATATACGGATTCCTTCCCACAGATCAATGTACATTTAATAACAACATCATTCATACTATATCTGCATTGGATATAATGTAATATACTGATCCCTTCCCACAGGTCAATGTACATACAATAGCAAAATCGTTATTACTATATCTACATTAGGTATAATGTAATGTATTTACTACATCCTACAGATCATTGTACATTTAATAACATCATTCATGCTATAGCTAAATTGGATATAATGTAATATACTCACCCCTTCCCACAGATCAAGGTACCTACATTTAATAACAATATCATTATTACTACATCTACATTAGATATAAAGTAATATACTGATCCCTGCCCACAGTTCAATGTACCCATATTTAATAATAATATCATTAGTACTATATCCACATCATATATAATGTAATATACTGATTCCTTCCCACAGACCAATGTACATTAACAACAACATCATTCATGCTATAGCTAAATTGGATATAATGTAATATACTGATCCCTGCCCACAGATCAATGTACCTACATTTAATAACAATATCATTAGTACTATATCTACATTAGATATAATGTAATATACTGATCCCTGCCCACAGATCAATGTACCTACATTTAGTAACAATATCATTATTACTATATGTACATTAGATATAATGTAATATACTGATCCCTGCCCACCGGTCAATGTACATTTAATAACAACATCGTTCATACTATATCCACATTAGGTATAATGTAATATAGTGATTACGTCCCACAGATCAATGTACCTACATTTAGTAACAATATCCTTAGTACTATATCCACATTACACATAATGTAATATACTGATTCCTTCCCACAGATCAATGTACATTTAACAACATCATTCGTACTATATCTACACGAGGTATAATGTAATATACTGATTCCTTCCCACAGATCAATGTACATTTAACAACAACATCATTCGTACTATATCTACATTGGATATAATGTAATATACTGATCCCTTCCCACAGATCAATGTACCTACATTTAATAACAATATCCTTAGTACTATATCCACATTACACATAATGTAATATACTGATTCCTTCCCACAGAACAATGTACATTTAATAACCCCATCATTCATACTATATCTACACGAGGTATAATGTAATATAGTGATTACATCCCCCAGATCAATGTACATATAACAACAACATCATTCATACTATATCTACATTGGATATAATGTAATATACTGATCCCTTCCCAAAGGTCAATGTACATATAATAGCATAATCGTTATTACTATATCTACATTAGGTATAATGTAATGTATTAACTACATCCTACAGATCATTGTACATTTAATAACATCATTCATGCTATAGCTAAATTGGATATAATGTAATATACTGATCCTTTCCCACAGATCAAGGTAGCTACATTTAATAACATTATCATTAATACTATATCTACATGAGATATAATGTTATATACTAATCCCTGCCCACAGATCAATGTACATTTAATAACAACATCGTTCATACTATATCCACATTAGGTATAATGTAATATAGTGATTACGTCCCACAGATCAATGTACCTACATTTAATAACAATATCCTTAGTACTATATCCACATTACACATAATGTAATATACTGATTCCTTCCCACAGATCAATGTACATTTAACAACAACATCATTCACGCTATAGCTAAATTGGATATAATGTAATATACTGATCCCTGCCCACCGGTCAATGTACATTTAATAACAACATCGTTCATACTATATCCACATTAGGTATAATGTAATATAGTGATTACGTCCCACAGATCAATGTACCTACATTTAATAACAATATCCTTAGTACTATACCCACATTACACATAATGTAATATACTGATTCCTTCCCACAGATCAATGTACATTTAACAACAACATCATTCATACTATATCTACAATGGATATAATGTAATATACTGATCCCTGCCCATAGTTCAATGTACCTATATTTAATAACAATATCATTAGTACTATATCCACATCACATATAATGTAATATACTGATTCCTTCCCACAGATCAATGTACATTTAATAACAACATTATTCATACCATATCTACACTAGGTATAATGTAACATAGTGATTACATCCCACAGATCAATGTACACTTAAAAACAACATCATTCATACTATAACTACATTGGATATAATGTAATATACTGATCCCTTCCCACAGATCAAGGTATCTACATTTAATAACAACATCATTATTACTATATCTACACTAGATATAATGCAATATACGGATTCCTTCCCACAGATCAATGTACATTTAATAACAACATCATTCATACTATATCTGCATTGGATATAATGTAATATACTGATCCCTGCCCACCGGTCAATGTACATTTAATAACAACATCGTTCATACTATATCCACATTAGGTATAATGTAACATAGTGATTACGTCCCACAGATCAATGTACCTACATTTAATAACAATATCCGTAGTACTATATCCACATTACACATAATGTAATATACTGATTCCTTCCCACAGATCAATGTACATTGAACAACAACATCATTCATACTATATCTACAATGGATATAATGTAATATACTGATCCCTTCCTACAGATCAATGTACCTACATTTAATAACAATATCCTTAGTACTGTATCCACATTACACATAATGTAATATACTGATTCCTTCCCACAGATCAATGTACATTTAATAACAACATTATTCATACTATATCTACACTAGGGATAATGTAACATAGTGATTACATCCCGCAGATCAATGTACACTTAATAACAACATCATTCATACTATAACTACATTGGATATAATGTAATATACTGATCCCTTCCCACAGATTAAGGTATCTACATTTAATAACAATATCATTATTACTATATCTACACTAGATATGATGCAATATACGGATTCCTTCCCACAGATCAATGTACATTTAATAACAACATCATTCATACTATATCTGCATTGGATATAATGTAATATACTGATCCCTTCCCACAGGTCAATGTACATACAATAGCCAAATCGTTATTACTATATCTACATTAGGTATAATGTAATGTATTTACTACATCCTACAGATCATTGTACATTTAATAACATCATTCATGCTATAGCTAAATTGGATATAATGTAATATACTCACCCCTTCCCACAGATCAAGGTACCTACATTTAATAACAATATCATTATTACTACATCTACATTAGATATAAAGTAATATACTGATCCCTGCCCACAGTTCAATGTACCCATATTTAATAATAATATCATTAGTACTATATCCACATCATATATAATGTAATATACTGATTCCTTCCCACAGACCAATGTACATTAACAACAACATCATTCATGCTATAGCTAAATTGGATATAATGTAATATACTGATCCCTGCCCACAGATCAATGTACCTACATTTAATAACAATATCATTAGTACTATATCTACATTAGATATAATGTAATATACTGATCCCTGCCCACAGATCAATGTACCTACATTTAGTAACAATATCATTATTACTATATGTACATTAGATATAATGTAATATACTGATCCCTGCCCACCGGTCAATGTACATTTAATAACAACATCGTTCATACTATATCCACATTAGGTATAATGTAATATAGTGATTACGTCCCACAGATCAATGTACCTACATTTAGTAACAATATCCTTAGTACTATATCCACATTACACATAATGTAATATACTGATTCCTTCCCACAGATCAATGTACATTTAACAACATCATTCGTACTATATCTACACGAGGTATAATGTAATATAGTGATTACATCCCCCAGATCAATGTACATATAACAACAACATCATTCATACTATATCTACATTGGATATAATGTAATATACTGATCCCTTCCCAAAGGTCAATGTACATATAATAGCATAATCGTTATTACTATATCTACATTAGGTATAATGTAATGTATTAACTACATCCTACAGATCATTGTACATTTAATAACATCATTCATGCTATAGCTAAATTGGATATAATGTAATATACTGATCCTTTCCCACAGATCAAGGTAGCTACATTTAATAACATTATCATTAATACTATATCTACATGAGATATATTGTTATATACTAATCCCTGCCCACAGATCAATGTACATTTAATAACAACATCGTTCATACTATATCCACATTAGGTATAATGTAATATAGTGATTACGTCCCACAGATCAATGTACCTACATTTAATAACAATATCCTTAGTACTATATCCACATTACACATAATGTAATATACTGATTCCTTCCCACAGATCAATGTACATTTAACAACAACATCATTCGTACTATATCTACATTGGATATAATGTAATATACTGATCCCTTCCCACAGATCAATGTACCTACATTTAATAACAATATCCTTAGTACTATATCCACATTACACATAATGTAATATACTGATTCCTTCCCACAGAACAATGTACATTTAATAACCCCATCATTCATACTATATCTACACGAGGTATAATGTAATATAGTGATTACATCCCCCAGATCAATGTACATATAACAACAACATCATTCATACTATATCTACATTGGATATAATGTAATATACTGATCCCTTCCCAAAGGTCAATGTACATATAATAGCATAATCGTTATTACTATATCTACATTAGGTATAATGTAATGTATTAACTACATCCTACAGATCATTGTACATTTAATAACATCATTCATGCTATAGCTAAATTGGATATAATGTAATATACTGATCCTTTCCCACAGATCAAGGTAGCTACATTTAATAACATTATCATTAATACTATATCTACATGAGATATAATGTTATATACTGATCCCTGCCCACAGTTCGATGTACCTATACTTAATAACAATATCATTAGTACTATATCCACATCATATGTAATGTAATATACTGATTCCTTCCCTCAGATCAACGTAGATTTAATAACAACATCATTCATACTATATCAGCACTAGGTATAATGTAATATAGTGATTACATCCCACAGATCAAGGTACATTTAATAACAACATCGTTCATATTATATCTACATTGGATATAATGTAATATACTGATCCCTTCCCACAGATCAATGTACATTTAGTAACACCATCATTCATACTATATCTACACTAGGTATAATGTAACATAGTGATTACATCCCACAGATCAATGTACATTTAATAACAACATCATTCATACTATAACTACATTGGATATAATGTAATATACTGATCCCTCCCCACAGATCAATGTACATTTTATAACAACATCATTCATACTATATCTACATTGGATATAATGTAATATACTGATCCCTTCCCATACGTCAATGTACATATAATAGCAAAATCGTTATTACTATATCTACATTAGGTATAATGTAATATACTGATCCCTGCTCACAGATCAATGTACCTATATTTAATAACAATATCCTTAGTACTATATCCACATTACACATAATGTAATATACTGATTCCTTCCCACAGATCAATGTACATTTAATAACAACAGCATTCATACTATATCAACACTAGGTATAATGTAATATAGTGATTACATCCCACAGATCAAGGTACATTCAATATCGATATCATTATTACTGTATCTACATTAGATAAAATGTAATATACTGATTCCTTCCCACAGATCAATGTACATTTAACAACAACATCATTCATACTATATCTACATTGGATATAATGTAATATACTGATCCCTTCCCACAGATCAATGTACCTACATTTAATAACAATATCCTTAGTACTATATCCACATTACACATAATGTAATATACTGATTCCTTCCCACAGAACAATGTACATTTAATAACACCATCATTCATACTATATCTACACGAGGTATAATGTAATATAGTGATTACATCCCACAGATCAATGTACATATAACAACAACATCATTCATACTATATCTACATTGGATATAATGTAATATACTGATCCCTTCCCACAGGTCAATGTACATATAATAGCATAATCGTCATTACTATATCTACATTAGGTATAATGTAATGTATTAACTACATCCTACAGATCATTGTACATTTAATAACATCATTCATGCTATAGCTAAGTTGGACATAATGCAATATACTGATCCCTGCTCACAGATCCATGTACGTATATTTAATAACAATATCCTTAGTACTATATCCACATTACACATAATGTAATATACTGATTCCTTCCCACAGATCAAGGTACATTTAATAACAACATCATTCATACTATATCTACATTGGATATAATGTATTATACTGATCCCTTCCCGCAGACTAACGTACATATAATAGCAAAATCGTTATTTCTATATCTACATTAGGTATAATGTGATGTAGTGACTACATCCCACAGCTCGTTTTACATTTAATAAAAACATCATTCATGGTATAGCTAAATTGGATATAATGTTATATACTGATCCATTCCCACAGATCAAGGTACCTACATTTAATAACAATATCATTATTACTACATCTACATTAGATATAAAGTAATATACTGATCCCTGCCCACAGTTCGATGTACCTATACTTAATAACAATATCATTAGTACTATATCCACATCATATGTAATGTAATATACTGATTCCTTCCCTCAGATCAACGTAGATTTAATAACAACATCATTCATACTATATCAGCACTAGGTATAATGTAATATAGTGATTACATCCCACAGATCAAGGTACATTTAATAACAACATCGTTCATATTATATCTACATTGGATATAATGTAATATACTGATCCCTTCCCACAGATCAATGTACATTTAGTAACACCATCATTCATACTATATCTACACTAGATATAATGTAATATACTGATTCCTTCCCACAGATCAATGTACATTTAATAACAACATCATTCGTACTATATCTGCATTGGATATAATGTAATATACTGATCCCTTCCCACAGGTCAATGTACATACAATAGCAAAATCGTTATTACTATATCTGCATTACGTATAATGTAATGTATTTACTACGTCCTGCAGATCATTGTACATTTAATAACATCATTAATGCTATAGCTAAATTGGATATGATGTAATATACTCACCCCTTCCCACAGATCAAGGTACCTACATTTAATAACAATACCATTATTACTACATCTACATTAGATATGAAGTAATATACTGATCCCTGCCCACAGTTCAATGTACCTATATTTAATAATAATATCATTAGTACAATATCCATATCATATATAATGTAATATACTGATTCCTTCCCACAGATCAATGTACATTAACAACAACATCATTCATGCTATAGCTAAATTGGATATAATGTAATATACTGATCCCTGCCCACAGATCAATGTACCTACATTTAATAACAATATCATTAGTACTATATCTACATTAGATATAATGTAATATACAGATCCCTGCCCATAGTTCAATGTAACTATATTTAATAACAATATCATTAGTACTATATCCACATCACATATAATGTAATATACTGATTCCTTCCCACAAATCAATGTACATTTAATAACAACATTATTCATACTATATCTACACTAGGTATAATGTAACATAGTGATTACATCCCACAGATCAATGTACACATAACAACAACATCATTCATACTATATCTACATGAGATATAATGTTATATACTAATCCCTGCCCACAGATCAATGTATATTTAATAGCGATATCATTATTACTATATCTACATTAGATATAATGTTATATACTGATCCCTGCCCACCGGTCAATGTACATTTAATAACAACATCGATCATACTATATCCACATTAGGTATAATGTAATATAGTGATTACGTCTCACAGATCAATGTACCTACATTTAATAACAATATCCTTAGTACTATATCCACATTACACATAATGTAATATACTGATTCCTTCCCACAGATCAATGTACATTTAATAACAACAGCATTCATTACATATCTATTTTGGGTACAATGTAATATAGTGATTACATCCCACAGATCAATGTACATGTAATATCGATATCATTATTACTATATCTACATTAGATATAATGTAATATACTGATCCCTGCCCATAGTTCAATGTACCTATATTTAATAACAATATCATTAGTACTATATCCACATCACATATAATGTAATATACTGATCCCTTCCCACAGATCAATGTACATTTAGTAACACCATCATTCATACTATATCTACACTAGGTATAATGTAACATAGTGATTACATCCCACAGATCAATGTACATTTAATAACAACATCATTCATACTATAACTACATTGGATATAATGTAATATACTGATCCCTCCCCACAGATCAATGTACATTTTATAACAACATCATTCATACTATATCTACATTGGATATAATGTAATATACTGATCCCTTCCCATACGTCAATGTACATATAATAGCAAAATCGTTATTACTATATCTACATTAGGTATAATGTAATATACTGATCCCTGCTCACAGATCAATGTACCTATATTTAATAACAATATCCTTAGTACTATATCCACATTACACATAATGTAATATACTGATTCCTTCCCACAGATCAATGTACATTTAATAACAACAGCATTCATACTATATCAACACTAGGTATAATGTAATATAGTGATTACATCCCACAGATCAAGGTACATTCAATATCGATATCATTATTACTATATCTACATTAGATAAAATGTAATATACTGATCCCTTCCCACAGATCAAGGTGCCTACATTTAGTAACAATATCATTACTACTATATCTACATTAGATATAATGTAATATACTGATTCCTTCCCACAGATCAATGTACATTTAACAACAACATCATTCATACTATATCTACAATGGATATAATGTAATATACTGATCCCTGCCCATAGTTCAATGTACCTATATTTAATAACAATATCATTAGTACTATATCCACATCACATATAATGTAATATACTGATTCCTTCTCACAGATCAATGTACATTTAATAACAACATTATTCATACTATATCTACACTAGGTAGAATGTAACATAGTGATTACATCCCACAGATCAATGTACACTTAAAAACAACATCATTCATACTATAACTACATTGGATATAATGTAATATACTGATCCCTTCCCACAGATCAAGGTATCTACATTTAATAACAATATCATTATTACTATATCTACACTAGATATGATGCAATATACGGATTCCTTCCCACAGATCAATGTACATTTAATAACAACATCATTCATACTATATCTGCATTGGATATAATGTAATATACTGATCCCTTCCCACAGGTCAATGTACATACAATAGCAAAATCGTTATTACTATATCTACATTAGGTATAATGTAATGTATTTACTACATCCTACAGATCATTGTACATTTAATAACATCATTCATGCTATAGCTAAATTGGATATAATGTAATATACTCACCCCTTCCCACAGATCAAGGTACCTACATTTAATAACAATATCATTATTACTACATCTACATTAGATATAAAGTAATATACTGATCCCTGCCCACAGTTCAATGTACCCATATTTAATAATAATATCATTAGTACTATATCCACATCATATATAATGTAATATACTGATTCCTTCCCACAGACCAATGTACATTAACAACAACATCATTCATGCTATAGCTAAATTGGATATAATGTAATATACTGATCCCTGCCCACAGATCAATGTACCTACATTTAATAACAATATCATTAGTACTATATCTACATTAGATATAATGTAATATACTGATCCCTGCCCACAGATCAATGTACCTACATTTAGTAACAATATCATTATTACTATATGTACATTAGATATAATGTAATATACTGATCCCTGCCCACCGGTCAATGTACATTTAATAACAACATCGTTCATACTATATCCACATTAGGTATAATGTAATATAGTGATTACGTCCCACAGATCAATGTACCTACATTTAGTAACAATATCCTTAGTACTATATCCACATTACACATAATGTAATATACTGATTCCTTCCCACAGATCAATGTACATTTAACAACATCATTCGTACTATATCTACACGAGGTATAATGTAATATACTGATTCCTTCCCACAGATCAATGTACATTTAACAACAACATCATTCGTACTATATCTACATTGGATATAATGTAATATACTGATCCCTTCCCACAGATCAATGTACCTACATTTAATAACAATATCCTTAGTACTATATCCACATTACACATAATGTAATATACTGATTCCTTCCCACAGAACAATGTACATTTAATAACCCCATCATTCATACTATATCTACACGAGGTATAATGTAATATAGTGATTACATCCCCCAGATCAATGTACATATAACAACAACATCATTCATACTATATCTACATTGGATATAATGTAATATACTGATCCCTTCCCAAAGGTCAATGTACATATAATAGCATAATCGTTATTACTATATCTACATTAGGTATAATGTAATGTATTAACTACATCCTACAGATCATTGTACATTTAATAACATCATTCATGCTATAGCTAAATTGGATATAATGTAATATACTGATCCTTTCCCACAGATCAAGGTAGCTACATTTAATAACATTATCATTAATACTATATCTACATGAGATATAATGTTATATACTAATCCCTGCCCACAGATCAATGTACATTTAATAACAACATCGTTCATACTATATCCACATTAGGTATAATGTAATATAGTGATTACGTCCCACAGATCAATGTACCTACATTTAATAACAATATCCTTAGTACTATATCCACATTACACATAATGTAATATACTGATTCCTTCCCACAGATCAATGTACATTTAACAACAACATCATTCACGCTATAGCTAAATTGGATATAATGTAATATACTGATCCCTGCCCACCGGTCAATGTACATTTAATAACAACATCGTTCATACTATATCCACATTAGGTATAATGTAATATAGTGATTACGTCCCACAGATCAATGTACCTACATTTAATAACAATATCCTTAGTACTATACCCACATTACACATAATGTAATATACTGATTCCTTCCCACAGATCAATGTACATTTAACAACAACATCATTCATACTATATCTACAATGGATATAATGTAATATACTGATCCCTGCCCATAGTTCAATGTACCTATATTTAATAACAATATCATTAGTACTATATCCACATCACATATAATGTAATATACTGATTCCTTCCCACAGATCAATGTACATTTAATAACAACATTATTCATACCATATCTACACTAGGTATAATGTAACATAGTGATTACATCCCACAGATCAATGTACACTTAAAAACAACATCATTCATACTATAACTACATTGGATATAATGTAATATACTGATCCCTTCCCACAGATCAAGGTATCTACATTTAATAACAACATCATTATTACTATATCTACACTAGATATAATGCAATATACGGATTCCTTCCCACAGATCAATGTACATTTAATAACAACATCATTCATACTATATCTGCATTGGATATAATGTAATATACTGATCCCTGCCCACCGGTCAATGTACATTTAATAACAACATCGTTCATACTATATCCACATTAGGTATAATGTAACATAGTGATTACGTCCCACAGATCAATGTACCTACATTTAATAACAATATCCGTAGTACTATATCCACATTACACATAATGTAATATACTGATTCCTTCCCACAGATCAATGTACATTGAACAACAACATCATTCATACTATATCTACAATGGATATAATGTAATATACTGATCCCTTCCTACAGATCAATGTACCTACATTTAATAACAATATCCTTAGTACTGTATCCACATTACACATAATGTAATATACTGATTCCTTCCCACAGATCAATGTACATTTAATAACAACATTATTCATACTATATCTACACTAGGGATAATGTAACATAGTGATTACATCCCGCAGATCAATGTACACTTAATAACAACATCATTCATACTATAACTACATTGGATATAATGTAATATACTGATCCCTTCCCACAGATTAAGGTATCTACATTTAATAACAATATCATTATTACTATATCTACACTAGATATGATGCAATATACGGATTCCTTCCCACAGATCAATGTACATTTAATAACAACATCATTCATACTATATCTGCATTGGATATAATGTAATATACTGATCCCTTCCCACAGGTCAATGTACATACAATAGCCAAATCGTTATTACTATATCTACATTAGGTATAATGTAATGTATTTACTACATCCTACAGATCATTGTACATTTAATAACATCATTCATGCTATAGCTAAATTGGATATAATGTAATATACTCACCCCTTCCCACAGATCAAGGTACCTACATTTAATAACAATATCATTATTACTACATCTACATTAGATATAAAGTAATATACTGATCCCTGCCCACAGTTCAATGTACCCATATTTAATAATAATATCATTAGTACTATATCCACATCATATATAATGTAATATACTGATTCCTTCCCACAGACCAATGTACATTAACAACAACATCATTCATGCTATAGCTAAATTGGATATAATGTAATATACTGATCCCTGCCCACAGATCAATGTACCTACATTTAATAACAATATCATTAGTACTATATCTACATTAGATATAATGTAATATACTGATCCCTGCCCACAGATCAATGTACCTACATTTAGTAACAATATCATTATTACTATATGTACATTAGATATAATGTAATATACTGATCCCTGCCCACCGGTCAATGTACATTTAATAACAACATCGTTCATACTATATCCACATTAGGTATAATGTAATATAGTGATTACGTCCCACAGATCAATGTACCTACATTTAGTAACAATATCCTTAGTACTATATCCACATTACACATAATGTAATATACTGATTCCTTCCCACAGATCAATGTACATTTAACAACATCATTCGTACTATATCTACACGAGGTATAATGTAATATAGTGATTACATCCCCCAGATCAATGTACATATAACAACAACATCATTCATACTATATCTACATTGGATATAATGTAATATACTGATCCCTTCCCAAAGGTCAATGTACATATAATAGCATAATCGTTATTACTATATCTACATTAGGTATAATGTAATGTATTAACTACATCCTACAGATCATTGTACATTTAATAACATCATTCATGCTATAGCTAAATTGGATATAATGTAATATACTGATCCTTTCCCACAGATCAAGGTAGCTACATTTAATAACATTATCATTAATACTATATCTACATGAGATATATTGTTATATACTAATCCCTGCCCACAGATCAATGTACATTTAATAACAACATCGTTCATACTATATCCACATTAGGTATAATGTAATATAGTGATTACGTCCCACAGATCAATGTACCTACATTTAATAACAATATCCTTAGTACTATATCCACATTACACATAATGTAATATACTGATTCCTTCCCACAGATCAATGTACATTTAACAACAACATCATTCGTACTATATCTACATTGGATATAATGTAATATACTGATCCCTTCCCACAGATCAATGTACCTACATTTAATAACAATATCCTTAGTACTATATCCACATTACACATAATGTAATATACTGATTCCTTCCCACAGAACAATGTACATTTAATAACCCCATCATTCATACTATATCTACACGAGGTATAATGTAATATAGTGATTACATCCCCCAGATCAATGTACATATAACAACAACATCATTCATACTATATCTACATTGGATATAATGTAATATACTGATCCCTTCCCAAAGGTCAATGTACATATAATAGCATAATCGTTATTACTATATCTACATTAGGTATAATGTAATGTATTAACTACATCCTACAGATCATTGTACATTTAATAACATCATTCATGCTATAGCTAAATTGGATATAATGTAATATACTGATCCTTTCCCACAGATCAAGGTAGCTACATTTAATAACATTATCATTAATACTATATCTACATGAGATATAATGTTATATACTAATCCCTGCCCACAGATCAATGTATATTTAATAGCGATATCATTATTACTATATCTACATTAGATATAATGTTATATACTGATCCCTGCCCACAGTTCAATGTACCTATACTTAATAACAATATCATTAGTACTATATCCATATCATATATAATGTAATATACCGATTCCTTCCCACAGATCAACGTAGATTTAATAACAACATCATTCATACTATATCAACACTAGGTATAATGTAATATAGTGATTACATCCCACAGATCAAGGTACATTTAATAACAACATCATTCATACTATATCTACATTGGATATAATGTATTATACTGATCCCTTCCCACAGATCAAGGTGCCTACATTTAGTAACAATATCATTATTACTATATCCTCATTAGATATAATGTAATATACTAATCCCTGCCCACAGATCAATGTATATTTAGTAGCGATATCATTATTACTATATCTACATTGGATATAGTGTAATATACTGAACCCTCCCCACAGATCAATGTACCTACATTTAACAACAATATCATTAGTACTACGTCCACATTGCATATAATGTAATATACTGATTTCTTGCCACAGATCAGTGTACATTTAATAACAACATCATTCATTACATATCTATTTTGGGTACAATGTAATATAGTGATTACATCCCACAGATCAATGTACATGTAATATCGATATCATTATTACTATATCTACATTAGATATAATGTAATATACTGATCCCTGCCCATAGTTCAATGTACCGATATTTAATAACAATATCATTAGTACTATATCCACATCACATATAATGTAATATACTGATCCCTTCCCACAGATCAATGTACATTTAGTAACACCATCATTCATACTATATCTACACTAGGTATAATGTAACATAGTGATTACATCCCACAGATCAATGTACATTTAATAACAACATCATTCATACTATAACTACATTGGATATAATGTAATATACTGATCCCTCCCCACAGATCAATGTACATTTTATAACAACATCATTCATACTATATCTACATTGGATATAATGTAATATACTGATCCCTTCCCATACGTCAATGTACATATAATAGCAAAATCGTTATTACTATATCTACATTAGGTATAATGTAATATACTGATCCCTGCTCACAGATCAATGTACCTATATTTAATAACAATATCCTTAGTACTATATCCACATTACACATAATGTAATATACTGATTCCTTCCCACAGATCAATGTACATTTAATAACAACAGCATTCATACTATATCAACACTAGGTATAATGTAATATAGTGATTACATCCCACAGATCAAGGTACATTCAATATCGATATCATTATTACTATATCTACATTAGATAAAATGTAATATACTGATCCCTTCCCACAGATCAAGGTGCCTACATTTAGTAACAATATCATTATTACTATATCTACATTAGATATAATGTAATATACTGATCCCTGCCCACCGGTCAATGTACATTTAATAACAACATCGTTCATACTATATCCACATTAGGTATAATGTAATATAGTGATTACGTCTCACAGATCAATGTACCTACATTTAATAACAATATCCTTAGTACTATATCCACATTACACATAATGTAATATACTGATTCCTTCCCACAGATCAATGTACATTTAACAACAACATCATTCATACTATATCTACAATGGATATAATGTAATATACTGATCCCTGCCCATAGTTCAATGTACCTATATTTAATAACAATATCATTAGTACTATATCCACATCACATATAATGTAATATACTGATTCCTTCTCACAGATCAATGTACATTTAATAACAACATTATTCATACTATATCTACACTAGGTAGAATGTAACATAGTGATTACATCCCACAGATCAATGTACACTTAAAAACAACATCATTCATACTATAACTACATTGGATATAATGTAATATACTGATCCCTTCCCACAGATCAAGGTATCTACATTTAATAACAATATCATTATTACTATATCTACACTAGATATAATGCAATATACGGATTCCTTCCCACAGATCAATATACATTTAATAACAACATCATTCATACTATATCTGCATTGGATATAACGTAATATACTGATCCCTTCCCACAGGTCAATGTACATACAATAGCAAAATCGTTATTACTATATCCACATTAGGTATAATGTAATGTATTTACTACATCCAACAGATCATTGTACATTTAATAACATCATTCATGCTATAGCTAAATTGGATATAATGTAATATACTCACCCCTTCCCACAGATCAAGGTACCTACATTTAATAACAATATCATTATTACTACATCTACATTAGATATAATGTAATATACTGATCCCTGCCCACCGGTCAATGTACATTTAATAACAACATCGTTCATACTATATCCACATTAGGTATAATGTAATATAGTGACTACGTCCCACAGATCAATGTACCTACATTTAATAACAATATCCTTAGTACTATATCCACATTACACATAATGTAATATACTGATTCCTTCCCACAGATCAATGTACATTTAACAACAACATCATTCGTACTATATCTACATTGGATATAATGTAATATACTGATCCCTTCCCACAGATCAATGTACCTACATTTAATAACAATATCCTTAGTACTATATCCACATTACACATAATGTAATATACTGATTCCTTCCCACAGAACAATGTACATTTAATAACCCCATCATTCATACTATATCTACACGAGGTATAATGTAATATAGTGATTACATCCCCCAGATCAATGTACATATAACAACAACATCATTCATACTATATCTACATTGGATATAATGTAATATACTGATCCCTTCCCAAAGGTCAATGTACATATAATAGCATAATCGTTATTACTATATCTACATTAGGTATAATGTAATGTATTAACTACATCCTACAGATCGTTGTACATTTAATAACATCATTCATGCTATAGCTAAATTGGATATAATGTAATATACTGATCCTTTCCCACAGATCAAGGTAGCTACATTTAATAACATTATCATTAATACTATATCTACATGAGATATAATGTTATATACTAATCCCTGCCCACAGATCAATGTATATTTAATAGCGATATCATTATTACTATATCTACATTAGATATAATGCTATATACTGATCCCTGCCCACAGTTCAATGTACCTATACTTAATAACAATATCATTAGTACTATATCCACATCATATATAATGTAATATACCGATTCCTTCCCACAGATCAACGTAGATTTAATAACAACATCATTCATACTATATCAACACTAGGTATAATGTAATATAGTGATTACATCCCACAGATCAAGGTACATTTAATAACAACATCATTCATACTATATCTACATTGGATATAATGTATTATACTGATCCCTTCCCACAGATCGAGGTGCCTACATTTAGTAACAATATCATTATTACTATATCTTCATTAGATATAATGTAATATACTAATCCCTGCCCACAGATCAATGTATATTTAGTAGCGATATCATTATTACTATATCTACATTGGATATAATGTAATATACTGAACCCTCCCCACAGATCAATGTACCTACATTTAACAACAATATCATTAGTACTACGTCCACATTGCATATAATGTAATATACTGATTCCTTGCCACAGATCAGTGTACATTTAATAACAACATCATTCATTACATATCTATTTTGGGTACAATGTAATATAGTGATTACATCCCACAGATCAATGTACATGTAATATCGATATCATTATTACTATATCTACATTAGATATAATGTAATATACTGATCCCTGCCCATAGTTCAATGTACCTATATTTAATAACAATATCATTAGTACTATATCCACATCACATATAATGTAATATACTGATCCCTTCCCACAGATCAATGTACATTTAGTAACACCATCATTCATACTATATCTACACTGGATATAATACAATATACGGATTCCTCCCGACAGATCAATGTACATTTTATAACAACATCATTCATACTATATCTACATTGGATATAATGTAATATACTGATCCCTTCCCATACGTCAATGTACATATAATAGCAAAATCGTTATTACTATATCTACATTAGGTATAATGTAATATACTGATCCCTGCTCATAGATCAATGTACCTATATTTAATAACAATATCCTTAGTACTATATCCACATTACACATAATGTAATATACTGATTCCTTCCCACAGATCAATGTACATTTAATAACAACAGCATTCATACTATATCAACACTAGGTATAATGTAATATAGTGATTACATCCCACAGATCAAGGTACATTCAATATCGATATCATTATTACTATATCTACATTAGATAAAATGTAATATACTGATCCCTTCCCACAGATCAAGGTGCCTACATTTAGTAACAATATCATTATTACTATATCTACATTAGATATAATGTAATATACTGATCCCTGCCCACCGGTCAATGTACATTTAATAACAACATCGATCATACTATATCCACATTAGGTATAATGTAATATAGTGATTACGTCTCACAGATCAATGTACCTACATTTAATAACAATATCATTAGTACTATATCCACATCACATATAATGTAATATACTGATCCCTTCCCACAGATCAATGTACATTTAGTAACACCATCATTCATACTATATCTACACTGGGTATAATACAATATACGGATTCCTCCCCACAGATCAATGTACATTTTATAACATCATTCATACTATATCTACATTGGATATAATGTAATATACTGATCCCTTCCCATACGTCAATGTACATATAATAGCAAAATCGTTATTACTATATCTACATTAGGTATAATGTAATATACTGATCCCTGCTCACAGATCAATGTACCTATATTTAATAACAATATCCTTAGTACTATATCCACATTACACATAATGTAATATACTGATTCCTTCCCACAGATCAATGTACATTTAATAACAACAGCATTCATACTATATCAACACTAGGTATAATGTAATATAGTGATTACATCCCACAGATCAAGGTACATTCAATATCGATATCATTATTACTATATCTACATTAGATAAAATGTAATATACTGATCCCTTCCCACAGATCAAGGTGCCTACATTTAGTAACAATATCATTATTACTATATCTACATTAGATATAATGTAATATACTGATTCCTTCCCACAGATCAATGTACATTTAACAACAACATCATTCATACTATATCTACAATGGATATAATGTAATATACTGATCCCTGCCCATAGTTCAATGTACCTATATTTAATAACAATATCATTAGTACTATATCCACATCACATATAATGTAATATACTGATTCCTTCTCACAGATCAATGTACATTTAATAACAACATTATTCATACTATATCTACACTAGGTAGAATGTAACATAGTGATTACATCCCACAGATCAATGTACACTTAAAAACAACATCATTCATACTATAACTACATTGGATATAATGTAATATACTGATCCCTTCCCACAGATCAAGGTATCTACATTTAATAACAATATCATTATTACTATATCTACACTAGATATAATGCAATATACGGATTCCGTCCCACAGATCAATATACATTTAATAACAACATCATTCATACTATATCTGCATTGGATATAACGTAATATACTGATCCCTTCCCACAGGTCAATGTACATACAATAGCAAAATCGTTATTACTATATCCACATTAGGTATAATGTAATGTATTTACTACATCCAACAGATCATTGTACATTTAATAACATCATTCATGCTATAGCTAAATTGGATATAATGTAATATACTCACCCCTTCCCACAGATCAAGGTACCTACATTTAATAACAATATCATTATTACTACATCTACATTAGATATAAAGTAATATACTGATCCCTGCCCACAGATCAATGTACCCATATTTAATAATAATATCATTAGTACTATATCCACATCATATATAATGTAATATACTGATTCCTTCCCACAGATCAATGTACATTAACAACAACATCATTCATGCTATAGCTAAATTGAATATAATGTAATATACTGATCCCTGCCCACAGATCAATGTACCTACATTTAATAACAATATCATTAGTACTATATCTACATTAGATATAATGTAATATACTGATCCCTGCCCACCGGTCAATGTACATTTAATAACAACATCGTTCATACTATATCCACATTAGGTACAATGTAATATAGTGATTACGTCCCACAGATCAATGTACCTACATTTAATAACAATATCCTTAGTACTATATCCACATTACACATAATGTAATATACTGATTCCTTCCCACCGATAAATGTACATTTAACAACAACATCATTCGTACTATATCTACATTGGATATAATGTAATATACTGATCCCTTCCCACAGATCAATGTACCTACATTTAATAACAATATCCTTAGTACTATATCCACATTACACATAATGTAATATACTGATTCCTTCCCACAGAACAATGTACATTTAATAACCCCATCATTCATACTATATCTACACGAGGTATAATGTAATATAGTGATTACATCCCCCAGATCAATGTACATATAACAACAACATCATTCATACTATATCTACATTGGATATAATGTAATATACTGATCCCTTCCCAAAGGTCAATGTACATATAATAGCATAATCGTTATTACTATATCTACATTAGGTATAATGTAATGTATTAACTACATCCTACAGATCATTGTACATTTAATAACATCATTCATGCTATAGCTAAATTGGATATAATGTAATATACTGATCCTTTCCCACAGATCAAGGTAGCTACATTTAATAACATTATCATTAATACTATATCTACATGAGATATAATGTTATATACTAATCCCTGCCCACAGATCAATGTATATTTAATAGCGATATCATTATTACTATATCTACATTAGATATAATGTTATATACTGATCCCTGCCCACAGGTCAATGTACCTATACTTAATAACAATATCATTAGTACTATATCCACATCATATATAATGTAATATACCGATTCCTTCCCACAGATCAACGTAGATTTAATAACAACATCATTCATACTATATCAACACTAGGTATAATGTAATATAGTGATTACATCCCACAGATCAAGGTACATTTAATAACAACATCATTCATACTATATCTACATTGGATATAATGTATTATACTGATCCCTTCCCACAGATCAAGGTGCCTACATTTAGTAACAATATCATTATTACTATATCTTCATTAGATATAATGTAATATACTAATCCCTGCCCACAGATCAATGTATATTTAGTAGCGATATCATTATTACTATATCTACATTGGATATAATGTAATATACTGAACCCTCCCCACAGATCAATGTACCTACATTTAACAACAATATCATTAGTACTACGTCCACATTGCATATAATGTAATATACTGATTCCTTGCCACAGATCAGTGTACATTTAATAACAACATCATTCATTACATATCTATTTTGGGTACAATGTAATATAGTGATTACATCCCACAGATCAATGTACATGTAATATCGATATCATTATTACTATATCTACATTAGATATAATGTAATATACTGATCCCTGCCCATAGTTCAATGTACCTATATTTAATAACAATATCATTAGTACTATATCCACATCACATATAATGTAATATACTGATTCCTTCCCACAGATCAATGTACATTTAACAACAACATCATTCATACTATATCTACAATGGATATAATGTAATATACTGATCCCTGCCCATAGTTCAATGTACCTATATTAAATAACAATATCATTAGTACTATATCCACATCACATATAATGTAATATACTGATTCCTTCTCACAGATCAATGTACATTTAATAACAACATTATTCATACTATATCTACACTAGGTAGAATGTAACATAGTGATTACATCCCACAGATCAATGTACACTTAAAAACAACATCATTCATACTATAACTACATTGGATATAATGTAATATACTGATCCCTTCCCACAGATCAAGGTATCTACATTTAATAACAATATCATTATTACTATATCTACACTAGATATAATGCAATATACGGATTCCGTCCCACAGATCAATATACATTTAATAACAACATCATTCATACTATATCTGCATTGGATATAACGTAATATACTGATCCCTTCCCACAGGTCAATGTACATACAATAGCAAAATCGTTATTACTATATCCACATTAGGTATAATGTAATGTATTTACTACATCCAACAGATCATTGTACATTTAATAACATCATGCATGCTATAGCTAAATTGGATATAATGTAATATACTCACCCCTTCCCACAGATCAAGGTACCTACATTTAATAACAATATCATTATTACTACATCTACATTAGATATAAAGTAATATACTGATCCCTGCCCACAGATCAATGTACCCATATTTAATAATAATATCATTAGTACTATATCCACATCATATATAATGTAATATACTGATTCCTTCCCACAGATCAATGTACATTAACAACAACATCATTCATGCTATAGCTAAATTGGATATAATGTAATATACTGATCCCTGCCCACAGATCAATGTACCTACATTTAATAACAATATCATTAGTACTATATCTACATTAGATATAATGTAATATACTGATCCCTGCCCACCGGTCAATGTACATTTAATAACAACATCGTTCATACTATATCCACATTAGGTACAATGTAATATAGTGATTACGTCCCACAGATCAATGTACCTACATTTAATAACAATATCCTTAGTACTATATCCACATTACACATAATGTAATATACTGATTCCTTCCCACAGATCAATGTACATTTAACAACAACATCATTCGTACTATATCTACATTGGATATAATGTAATATACTGATCCCTTCCCACAGATCAATGTACCTACATTTAATAACAATATCCTTAGTACTATATCCACATTACACATAATGTAATATACTGATTCCTTCCCACAGAACAATGTACATTTAATAACCCCATCATTCATACTATATCTACACGAGGTATAATGTAATATAGTGATTACATCCCCCAGATCAATGTACATATAACAACAACATCATTCATACTATATCTACATTGGATATAATGTAATATACTGATCCCTTCCCAAAGGTCAATGTACATATAATAGCATAATCGTTATTACTATATCTACATTAGGTATAATGTAATGTATTAACTACATCCTACAGATCATTGTACATTTAATAACATCATTCATGCTATAGCTAAATTGGATATAATGTAATATACTGATCCTTTCCCACAGATCAAGGTAGCTACATTTAATAACATTATCATTAATACTATATCTACATGAAATATAATGTTATATACTAATCCCTGCCCACAGATCAATGTATATTTAATAGCGATATCATTATTACTATATCTACATTAGATATAATGTTATATACTGATCCCTGCCCACAGGTCAATGTACCTATACTTAATAACAATATCATTAGTACTATATCCACATCATATATAATGTAATATACCGATTCCTTCCCACAGATCAACGTAGATTTAATAACAACATCATTCATACTATATCAACACTAGGTATAATGTAATATAGTGATTACATCCCACAGATCAAGGTACATTTAATAACAACATCATTCATACTATATCTACATTGGATATAATGTATTATACTGATCCCTTCCCACAGATCAAGGTGCCTACATTTAGTAACAATATCATTATTACTATATCTTCATTAGATATAATGTAATATACTAATCCCTGCCCACAGATCAATGTATATTTAGTAGCGATATCATTATTACTATATCTACATTGGATATAATGTAATATACTGAACCCTCCCCACAGATCAATGTACCTACATTTAACAACAATATCATTAGTACTACGTCCACATTGCATATAATGTAATATACTGATTCCTTGCCACAGATCAGTGTACATTTAATAACAACATCATTCATTACATATCTATTTTGGGTACAATGTAATATAGTGATTACATCCCACAGATCAATGTACATGTAATATCGATATCATTATTACTATATCTACATTAGATATAATGTAATATACTGATCCCTGCCCATAGTTCAATGTACCTATATTTAATAACAATATCATTAGTACTATATCCACATCACATATAATGTAATATACTGATCCCTTCCCACAGATCAATGTACATTTAGTAACACCATCATTCATACTATATCTACACTAGGTATAATGTAACATAGTGATTACATCCCACAGATCAATGTACATTTAATAACAACATCATTCATACTATAACTACATTGGATATAATGTAATATACTGATCCCTCCCCACAGATCAATGTACACTTTATAACAACATCATTCATACTATATCTACATCGGATATAATGTAATATACTGATCCCTTCCCATACGTCAATGTACATATAATAGCAAAATCGTTATTACTATATCTACATTAGGTATAATGTAATATACTGATCCCTGCTCACAGATCAATGTACCTATATTTAATAACAATATCCTTAGTACTATATCCACATTACACATAATGTAATATACTGATTCCTTCCCACAGATCAATGTACATTTAATAACAACAGCATTCATACTATATCAACACTAGGTATAATGTAATATAGTGATTACGTCCCACAGATCAATGTACCTACATTTAATAACAATATCCTTAGTACTATATCCACATTACACATAATGTAATATACGGATTCCTTCCCACAGATCAATGTACATTTGATAACAACATCATTCATACTATATCTGCATTGGATATAATGTAATATACTGATCCCTTCCCACAGGTCAATGTACATACAATAGCCAAATCGTTATTACTATATCTACATTAGGTATAATGTAATGTATTTACTACATCCTACAGATCATTGTACATTTAATAACATCATTCATGCTATAGCTAAATTGGATATAATGTAATATACTCACCCCTTCCCACAGATCAAGGTACCTACATTTAATAACAATATCATTATTACTACATCTACATTAGATATAAAGTAATATACTGATCCCTGCCCACAGTTCAATGTACCCATATTTAATAATAATATCATTAGTACTATATCCACATCATATATAATGTAATATACTGATTCCTTCCCACAGACCAATGTACATTAACAACAACATCATTCATGCTATAGCTAAATTGGATATAATGTAATATACTGATCCCTGCCCACAGATCAATGTACCTACATTTAATAACAATATCATTAGTACTATATCTACATTAGATATAATGTAATATACTGATCCCTGCCCACAGATCAATGTACCTACATTTAGTAACAATATCATTATTACTATATGTACATTAGATATAATGTAATATACTGATCCCTGCCCACCGGTCAATGTACATTTAATAACAACATCGTTCATACTATATCCACATTAGGTATAATGTAATATAGTGATTACGTCCCACAGATCAGTGTACCTACATTTAGTAACAATATCCTTAGTACTATATCCACATTACACATAATGTAATATACTGATTCCTTCCCACAGATCAATGTACATTTAACAACATCATTCGTACTATATCTACACGAGGTATAATGTAATATAGTGATTACATCCCCCAGATCAATGTACATATAACAACAACATCATTCATACTATATCTACATTGGATATAATGTAATATACTGATCCCTTCCCAAAGGTCAATGTACATATAATAGCATAATCGTTATTACTATATCTACATTAGGTATAATGTAATGTATTAACTACATCCTACAGATCATTGTACATTTAATAACATCATTCATGCTATAGCTAAATTGGATATAATGTAATATACTGATCCTTTCCCACAGATCAAGGTAGCTACATTTAATAACATTATCATTAATACTATATCTACATGAGATATATTGTTATATACTAATCCCTGCCCACAGATCAATGTACATTTAATAACAACATCGTTCATACTAT
Source organism: Osmia lignaria lignaria (assembly GCF_051020975.1). Taxonomy (NCBI): domain Eukaryota; kingdom Metazoa; phylum Arthropoda; class Insecta; order Hymenoptera; family Megachilidae; genus Osmia; species Osmia lignaria. The sequence goes on from NC_135035.1 coordinate 2,770,524, forward strand.
ATCCACATTAGGTATAATGTAATATAGTGATTACGTCCCACAGATCAATGTACCTACATTTAATAACAATATCCTTAGTACTATATCCACATTACACATAATGTAATATACTGATTCCTTCCCACAGATCAATGTACATTTAACAACAACATCATTCGTACTATATCTACATTGGATATAATGTAATATACTGATCCCTTCCCACAGATCAATGTACCTACATTTAATAACAATATCCTTAGTACTATATCCACATTACACATAATGTAATATACTGATTCCTTCCCACAGAACAATGTACATTTAATAACCCCATCATTCATACTATATCTACACGAGGTATAATGTAATATAGTGATTACATCCCCCAGATCAATGTACATATAACAACAACATCATTCATACTATATCTACATTGGATATAATGTAATATACTGATCCCTTCCCAAAGGTCAATGTACATATAATAGCATAATCGTTATTACTATATCTACATTAGGTATAATGTAATGTATTAACTACATCCTACAGATCATTGTACATTTAATAACATCATTCATGCTATAGCTAAATTGGATATAATGTAATATACTGATCCTTTCCCACAGATCAAGGTAGCTACATTTAATAACATTATCATTAATACTATATCTACATGAGATATAATGTTATATACTAATCCCTGCCCACAGATCAATGTATATTTAATAGCGATATCATTATTACTATATCTACATTAGATATAATGTTATATACTGATCCCTGCCCACAGTTCAATGTACCTATACTTAATAACAATATCATTAGTACTATATCCATATCATATATAATGTAATATACCGATTCCTTCCCACAGATCAACGTAGATTTAATAACAACATCATTCATACTATATCAACACTAGGTATAATGTAATATAGTGATTACATCCCACAGATCAAGGTACATTTAATAACAACATCATTCATACTATATCTACATTGGATATAATGTATTATACTGATCCCTTCCCACAGATCAAGGTGCCTACATTTAGTAACAATATCATTATTACTATATCCTCATTAGATATAATGTAATATACTAATCCCTGCCCACAGATCAATGTATATTTAGTAGCGATATCATTATTACTATATCTACATTGGATATAGTGTAATATACTGAACCCTCCCCACAGATCAATGTACCTACATTTAACAACAATATCATTAGTACTACGTCCACATTGCATATAATGTAATATACTGATTTCTTGCCACAGATCAGTGTACATTTAATAACAACATCATTCATTACATATCTATTTTGGGTACAATGTAATATAGTGATTACATCCCACAGATCAATGTACATGTAATATCGATATCATTATTACTATATCTACATTAGATATAATGTAATATACTGATCCCTGCCCATAGTTCAATGTACCGATATTTAATAACAATATCATTAGTACTATATCCACATCACATATAATGTAATATACTGATCCCTTCCCACAGATCAATGTACATTTAGTAACACCATCATTCATACTATATCTACACTAGGTATAATGTAACATAGTGATTACATCCCACAGATCAATGTACATTTAATAACAACATCATTCATACTATAACTACATTGGATATAATGTAATATACTGATCCCTCCCCACAGATCAATGTACATTTTATAACAACATCATTCATACTATATCTACATTGGATATAATGTAATATACTGATCCCTTCCCATACGTCAATGTACATATAATAGCAAAATCGTTATTACTATATCTACATTAGGTATAATGTAATATACTGATCCCTGCTCACAGATCAATGTACCTATATTTAATAACAATATCCTTAGTACTATATCCACATTACACATAATGTAATATACTGATTCCTTCCCACAGATCAATGTGCATTTAATAACAACAGCATTCATACTATATCAACACTAGGTATAATGTAATATAGTGATTACATCCCACAGATCAAGGTACATTCAATATCGATATCATTATTACTATATCTACATTAGATAAAATGTAATATACTGATCCCTTCCCACAGATCAAGGTGCCTACATTTAGTAACAATATCATTATTACTATATCTACATTAGATATAATGTAATATACTGATCCCTGCCCACCGGTCAATGTACATTTAATAACAACATCGTTCATACTATATCCACATTAGGTATAATGTAATATAGTGATTACGTCTCACAGATCAATGTACCTACATTTAATAACAATATCCTTAGTACTATATCCACATTACACATAATGTAATATACTGATTCCTTCCCACAGATCAATGTACATTTAACAACAACATCATTCATACTATATCTACAATGGATATAATGTAATATACTGATCCCTGCCCATAGTTCAATGTACCTATATTTAATAACAATATCATTAGTACTATATCCACATCACATATAATGTAATATACTGATTCCTTCTCACAGATCAATGTACATTTAATAACAACATTATTCATACTATATCTACACTAGGTAGAATGTAACATAGTGATTACATCCCACAGATCAGTGTACACTTAAAAACAACATCATTCATACTATAACTACATTGGATATAATGTAATATACTGATCCCTTCCCACAGATCAAGGTATCTACATTTAATAACAATATCATTATTACTATATCTACACTAGATATAATGCAATATACGGATTCCTTCCCACAGATCAATATACATTTAATAACAACATCATTCATACTATATCTGCATTGGATATAACGTAATATACTGATCCCTTCCCACAGGTCAATGTACATACAATAGCAAAATCGTTATTACTATATCCACATTAGGTATAATGTAATGTATTTACTACATCCAACAGATCATTGTACATTTAATAACATCATTCATGCTATAGCTAAATTGGATATAATGTAATATACTCACCCCTTCCCACAGATCAAGGTACCTACATTTAATAACAATATCATTATTACTACATCTACATTAGATATAATGTAATATACTGATCCCTGCCCACCGGTCAATGTACATTTAATAACAACATCGTTCATACTATATCCACATTAGGTATAATGTAATATAGTGACTACGTCCCACAGATCAATGTACCTACATTTAATAACAATATCCTTAGTACTATATCCACATTACACATAATGTAATATACTGATTCCTTCCCACAGATCAATGTACATTTAACAACAACATCATTCGTACTATATCTACATTGGATATAATGTAATATACTGATCCCTTCCCACAGATCAATGTACCTACATTTAATAACAATATCCTTAGTACTATATCCACATTACACATAATGTAATATACTGATTCCTTCCCACAGAACAATGTACATTTAATAACCCCATCATTCATACTATATCTACACGAGGTATAATGTAATATAGTGATTACATCCCCCAGATCAATGTACATATAACAACAACATCATTCATACTATATCTACATTGGATATAATGTAATATACTGATCCCTTCCCAAAGGTCAATGTACATATAATAGCATAATCGTTATTACTATATCTACATTAGGTATAATGTAATGTATTAACTACATCCTACAGATCATTGTACATTTAATAACATCATTCATGCTATAGCTAAATTGGATATAATGTAATATACTGATCCTTTCCCACAGATCAAGGTAGCTACATTTAATAACATTATCATTAATACTATATCTACATGAGATATAATGTTATATACTAATCCCTGCCCACAGATCAATGTATATTTAATAGCGATATCATTATTACTATATCTACATTAGATATAATGCTATATACTGATCCCTGCCCACAGTTCAATGTACCTATACTTAATAACAATATCATTAGTACTATATCCACATCATATATAATGTAATATACTGATTCCTTGCCACAGATCAGTGTACATTTAATAACAACATCATTCATTACATATCTATTTTGGGTACAATGTAATATAGTGATTACATCCCACAGATCAATGTACATGTAATATCGATATCATTATTACTATATCTACATTAGATATAATGTAATATACTGATCCCTGCCCATAGTTCAATGTACCTATATTTAATAACAATATCATCAGTACTATATCCACATCACATATAATGTAATATACTGATCCCTTCCCACAGATCAATGTACATTTAGTAACACCATCATTCATACTATATCTACACTGGATATAATACAATATACGGATTCCTCCCGACAGATCAATGTACATTTTATAACAACATCATTCATACTATATCTACATTGGATATAATGTAATATACTGATCCCTTCCCATACGTCAATGTACATATAATAGCAAAATCGTTATTACTATATCTACATTAGGTATAATGTAATATACTGATCCCTGCTCATAGATCAATGTACCTATATTTAATAACAATATCCTTAGTACTATATCCACATTACACATAATGTAATATACTGATTCCTTCCCACAGATCAATGTACATTTAATAACAACAGCATTCATACTATATCAACACTAGGTATAATGTAATATAGTGATTACATCCCACAGATCAAGGTACATTCAATATCGATATCATTATTACTATATCTACATTAGATAAAATGTAATATACTGATCCCTTCCCACAGATCAAGGTGCCTACATTTAGTAACAATATCATTATTACTATATCTACATTAGATATAATGTTATATACTGATCCCTGCCCACCGGTCAATGTACATTTAATAACAACATCGATCATACTATATCCACATTAGGTATAATGTAATATAGTGATTACGTCTCACAGATCAATGTACCTACATTTAATAACAATATCATTAGTACTATATCCACATCACATATAATGTAATATACTGATCCCTTCCCACAGATCAATGTACATTTAGTAACACCATCATTCATACTATATCTACACTGGGTATAATACAATATACGGATTCCTCCCCACAGATCAATGTACATTTTATAACATCATTCATACTATATCTACATTGGATATAATGTAATATACTGATCCCTTCCCATACGTCAATGTACATATAATAGCAAAATCGTTATTACTATATCTACATTAGGTATAATGTAATATACTGATCCCTGCTCACAGATCAATGTACCTATATTTAATAACAATATCCTTAGTACTATATCCACATTACACATAATGTAATATACTGATTCCTTCCCACAGATCAATGTACATTTAATAACAACAGCATTCATACTATATCAACACTAGGTATAATGTAATATAGTGATTACATCCCACAGATCAAGGTACATTCAATATCGATATCATTATTACTATATCTACATTAGATAAAATGTAATATACTGATCCCTTCCCACAGATCAAGGTGCCTACATTTAGTAACAATATCATTATTACTATATCTACATTAGATATAATGTAATATACTGATTCCTTCCCACAGATCAATGTACATTTAACAACAACATCATTCATACTATATCTACAATGGATATAATGTAATATACTGATCCCTGCCCATAGTTCAATGTACCTATATTTAATAACAATATCATTAGTACTATATCCACATCACATATAATGTAATATACTGATTCCTTCTCACAGATCAATGTACATTTAATAACAACATTATTCATACTATATCTACACTAGGTAGAATGTAACATAGTGATTACATCCCACAGATCAATGTACACTTAAAAACAACATCATTCATACTATAACTACATTGGATATAATGTAATATACTGATCCCTTCCCACAGATCAAGGTATCTACATTTAATAACAATATCATTATTACTATATCTACACTAGATATAATGCAATATACGGATTCCGTCCCACAGATCAATATACATTTAATAACAACATCATTCATACTATATCTGCATTGGATATAACGTAATATACTGATCCCTTCCCACAGGTCAATGTACATACAATAGCAAAATCGTTATTACTATATCCACATTAGGTATAATGTAATGTATTTACTACATCCAACAGATCATTGTACATTTAATAACATCATTCATGCTATAGCTAAATTGGATATAATGTAATATACTCACCCCTTCCCACAGATCAAGGTACCTACATTTAATAACAATATCATTATTACTACATCTACATTAGATATAAAGTAATATACTGATCCCTGCCCACAGATCAATGTACCCATATTTAATAATAATATCATTAGTACTATATCCACATCATATATAATGTAATATACTGATTCCTTCCCACAGATCAATGTACATTAACAACAACATCATTCATGCTATAGCTAAATTGGATATAATGTAATATACTGATCCCTGCCCACAGATCAATGTACCTACATTTAATAACAATATCATTAGTACTATATCTACATTAGATATAATGTAATATACTGATCCCTGCCCACCGGTCAATGTACATTTAATAACAACATCGTTCATACTATATCCACATTAGGTACAATGTAATATAGTGATTACGTCCCACAGATCAATGTACCTACATTTAATAACAATATCCTTAGTACTATATCCACATTACACATAATGTAATATACTGATTCCTTCCCACAGATCAATGTACATATAACAACAACATCATTCGTACTATATCTACATTGGATATAATGTAATATACTGATCCCTTCCCACAGATCAATGTACCTACATTTAATAACAATATCCTTAGTACTATATCCACATTACACATAATGTAATATACTGATTCCTTCCCACAGAACAATGTACATTTAATAACCCCATCATTCATACTATATCTACACGAGGTATAATGTAATATAGTGATTACATCCCCCAGATCAATGTACATATAACAACAACATCATTCATACTATATCTACATTGGATATAATGTAATATACTGATCCCTTCCCAAAGGTCAATGTACATATAATAGCATAATCGTTATTACTATATCTACATTAGGTATAATGTAATGTATTAACTACATCCTACAGATCATTGTACATTTAATAACATCATTCATGCTATAGCTAAATTGGATATAATGTAATATACTGATCCTTTCCCACAGATCAAGGTAGCTACATTTAATAACATTATCATTAATACTATATCTACATGAGATATAATGTTATATACTAATCCCTGCCCACAGATCAATGTATATTTAATAGCGATATCATTATTACTATATCTACATTAGATATAATGTTATATACTGATCCCTGCCCACAGTTCAATGTACCTATACTTAATAACAATATCATTAGTACTATATCCACATCATATATAATGTAATATACCGATTCCTTCCCACAGATCAACGTAGATTTAATAACAACATCATTCATACTATATCAACACTAGGTATAATGTAATATAGTGATTACATCCCACAGATCAAGGTACATTTAATAACAACATCATTCATACTATATCTACATTGGATATAATGTAATATACTGAACCCTCCCCACAGATCAATGTACCTACATTTAACAACAATATCATTAGTACTACGTCCACATTGCATATAATGTAATATACTGATTCCTTGCCACAGATCAGTGTACATTTAATAACAACATCATTCATTACATATCTATTTTGGGTACAATGTAATATAGTGATTACATCCCACAGATCAATGTACATGTAATATCGATATCATTATTACTATATCTACATTAGATATAATGTAATATACTGATCCCTGCCCATAGTTCAATGTACCTATATTTAATAACAATATCATTAGTACTATATCCACATCACATATAATGTAATATACTGATCCCTTCCCACAGATCAATGTACATTTAGTAACACCATCATTCATACTATATCTACACTAGGTATAATGTAACATAGTGATTACATCCCACAGATCAATGTACATTTAATAACAACATCATTCATACTATAACTACATTGGATATAATGTAATATACTGATCCCTCCCCACAGATCAATGTACATTTTATAACAACATCATTCATACTATATCTACATTGGATATAATGTAATATACTGATCCCTTCCCATACGTCAATGTACATATAATAGCAAAATCGTTATTACTATATCTACATTAGGTATAATGTAATATACTGATCCCTGCTCACAGATCAATGTACCTATATTTAATAACAATATCCTTAGTACTATATCCACATTACACATAATGTAATATACTGATTCCTTCCCACAGATCAATGTACATTTAATAACAACAGCATTCATACTATATCAACACTAGGTATAATGTAATATAGTGATTACGTCCCACAGATCAATGTACCTACATTTAATAACAATATCCTTAGTACTATATCCACATTACACATAATGTAATATACGGATTCCTTCCCACAGATCAATGTACATTTAGTAACACCATCATTCATACTATATCTACACTAGGTATAATGTAACATAGTGATTACATCCCACAGATCAATGTACATTTAATAACAACATCATTCATACTATAACTACATTGGATATAATGTAATATACTGATCCCTCCCCACAGATCAATGTACATTTAATAACAACATCGTTCATACTATATCCACATTAGGTATAATGTAATATAGTGATTACGTCCCACAGATCAATGTACCTACATTTAGTAACAATATCCTTAGTACTATATCCACATTACACATAATGTAATATACTGATTCCTTCCCACAGATCAATGTACATTTAACAACATCATTCGTACTATATCTACACGAGGTATAATGTAATATAGTGATTACATCCCCCAGATCAATGTACATATAACAACAACATCATTCATACTATATCTACATTGGATATAATGTAATATACTGATCCCTTCCCAAAGGTCAATGTACATATAATAGCATAATCGTTATTACTATATCTACATTAGGTATAATGTAATGTATTAACTACATCCTACAGATCATTGTACATTTAATAACATCATTCATGCTATAGCTAAATTGGATATAATGTAATATACTGATCCTTTCCCACAGATCAAGGTAGCTACATTTAATAACATTATCATTAATACTATATCTACATGAGATATATTGTTATATACTAATCCCTGCCCACAGATCAATGTACATTTAATAACAACATCGTTCATACTATATCCACATTAGGTATAATGTAATATAGTGATTACGTCCCACAGATCAATGTACCTACATTTAATAACAATATCCTTAGTACTATATCCACATTACACATAATGTAATATACTGATTCCTTCCCACAGATCAATGTACATTTAACAACAACATCATTCGTACTATATCTACATTGGATATAATGTAATATACTGATCCCTTCCCACAGATCAATGTACCTACATTTAATAACAATATCCTTAGTACTATATCCACATTACACATAATGTAATATACTGATTCCTTCCCACAGAACAATGTACATTTAATAACCCCATCATTCATACTATATCTACACGAGGTATAATGTAATATAGTGATTACATCCCCCAGATCAATGTACATATAACAACAACATCATTCATACTATATCTACATTGGATATAATGTAATATACTGATCCCTTCCCAAAGGTCAATGTACATATAATAGCATAATCGTTATTACTACATCTACATTAGGTATAATGTAATGTATTAACTACATCCTACAGATCATTGTACATTTAATAACATCATTCATGCTATAGCTAAATTGGATATAATGTAATATACTGATCCTTTCCCACAGATCAAGGTAGCTACATTTAATAACATTATCATTAATACTATATCTACATGAGATATAATGTTATATACTAATCCCTGCCCACAGATCAATGTATATTTAATAGCGATATCATTATTACTATATCTACATTAGATATAATGTTATATACTGATCCCTGCCCACAGTTCAATGTACCTATACTTAATAACAATATCATTAGTACTATATCCACATCATATATAATGTAATATACCGATTCCTTCCCACAGATCAACGTAGATTTAATAACAACATCATTCATACTATATCAACACTAGGTATAATGTAATATAGTGATTACATCCCACAGATCAAGGTACATTTAATAACAACATCATTCATACTATATCTACATTGGATATAATGTATTATACTGATCCCTTCCCACAGATCAAGGTGCCTACATTTAGTAACAATATCATTATTACTATATCCTCATTAGATATAATGTAATATACTAATCCCTGCCCACAGATCAATGTATATTTAGTAGCGATATCATTATTACTATATCTACATTGGATATAATGTAATATACTGAACCCTCCCCACAGATCAATGTACCTACATTTAACAACAATATCATTAGTACTACGTCCACATTGCATATAATGTAATATACTGATTTCTTGCCACAGATCAGTGTACATTTAATAACAACATCATTCATTACATATCTATTTTGGGTACAATGTAATATAGTGATTACATCCCACAGATCAATGTACATGTAATATCGATATCATTATTACTATATCTACATTAGATATAATGTAATATACTGATCCCTGCCCATAGTTCAATGTACCGATATTTAATAACAATATCATTAGTACTATATCCACATCACATATAATGTAATATACTGATCCCTTCCCACAGATCAATGTACATTTAGTAACACCATCATTCATACTATATCTACACTAGGTATAATGTAACATAGTGATTACATCCCACAGATCAATGTACATTTAATAACAACATCATTCATACTATAACTACATTGGATATAATGTAATATACTGATCCCTCCCCACAGATCAATGTACATTTTATAACAACATCATTCATACTATATCTACATTGGATATAATGTAATATACTGATCCCTTCCCATACGTCAATGTACATATAATAGCAAAATCGTTATTACTATATCTACATTAGGTATAATGTAATATACTGATCCCTGCTCACAGATCAATGTACCTATATTTAATAACAATATCCTTAGTACTATACCCACATTACACATAATGTAATATACTGATTCCTTCCCACAGATCAATGTACATTTAATAACAACAGCATTCATACTATATCAACACTAGGTATAATGTAATATAGTGATTACATCCCACAGATCAAGGTACATTCAATATCGATATCATTATTACTATATCTACATTAGATAAAATGTAATATACTGATCCCTTCCCACAGATCAAGGTGCCTACATTTAGTAACAATATCATTATTACTATATCTACATTAGATATAATGTAATATACTGATCCCTGCCCACCGGTCAATGTACATTTAATAACAACATCGTTCATACTATATCCACATTAGGTATAATGTAATATAGTGATTACGTCTCACAGATCAATGTACCTACATTTAATAACAATATCCTTAGTACTATATCCACATTACACATAATGTAATATACTGATTCCTTCCCACAGATCAATGTACATTTAACAACAACATCATTCATACTATATCTACAATGGATATAATGTAATATACTGATCCCTGCCCATAGTTCAATGTACCTATATTTAATAACAATATCATTAGTACTATATCCACATCACATATAATGTAATATACTGATTCCTTCTCACAGATCAATGTACATTTAATAACAACATTATTCATACTATATCTACACTAGGTAGAATGTAACATAGTGATTACATCCCACAGATCAATGTACACTTAAAAACAACATCATTCATACTATAACTACATTGGATATAATGTAATATACTGATCCCTTCCCACAGATCAAGGTATCTACATTTAATAACAATATCATTATTACTATATCTACACTAGATATAATGCAATATACGGATTCCTTCCCACAGATCAATATACATTTAATAACAACATCATTCATACTATATCTGCATTGGATATAACGTAATATACTGATCCCTTCCCACAGGTCAATGTACATACAATAGCAAAATCGTTATTACTATATCCACATTAGGTATAATGTAATGTATTTACTACATCCAACAGATCATTGTACATTTAATAACATCATTCATGCTATAGCTAAATTGGATATAATGTAATATACTCACCCCTTCCCACAGATCAAGGTACCTACATTTAATAACAATATCATTATTACTACATCTACATTAGATATAATGTAATATACTGATCCCTGCCCACCGGTCAATGTACATTTAATAACAACATCGTTCATACTATATCCACATTAGGTATAATGTAATATAGTGACTACGTCCCACAGATCAATGTACCTACATTTAACAACAACATCATTCATACTATATCTACATGAGATATAATGTTATATACTAATCCCTGCCCACAGATCAATGTATATTTAATAGCGATATCATTATTACTATATCTACATTAGATATAATGTTATATACTGATCCCTGCCCACAGTTCAATGTACCTATACTTAATAACAATATCATTAGTACTATATCCACATCACATATAATGTAATATACTGATTCCTTCCCACAGATCAACGTAGATTTAATAACAACATCATTCATACTATATCAACATTAGGTATAATGTAATATAGTGATTACATCCCACAGATCAAGGTACATTTAATAACAACATCATTCATACTATATCTACACTGGATATAATGTATTATACTGATCCCTTCCCGCAGACTAATGTACATATAATAGCAAAATCGTTATTTCTATATCTACATTAGGTATAATGTAATGTAGTGACTACATCCCAGAGCTCATTTTACATTTAATAAAAACATCATTCATGCTATAGCTAAATTGGATATAATGTAATATACTGATCCTTTCCCACAGATCAAGGTAGCTACATTTAATAACATTATCATTAATACTATATCTACATGAGATATAATGTTATATACTAATCCCTGCCCACAGATCAATGTATATTTAATAGCGATATCATTATTACTATATCTACATTAGATATAATGTTATATTCTGATCCCTGCCCACAGTTCAATGTACCTATACTTAATAACAATATCATTAGTACTATATCCACATCATATATAATGTAATATACCGATTCCTTCCCACAGATCAACGTAGATTTAATAACAACATCATTCATACTATATCAACACTAGGTATAATGTAATATAGTGATTACATCCCACAGATCAAGGTACATTTAATAACAACATCATTCATACTATATCTACATTGGATATAATGTATTATACTGATCCCTTCCCACAGATCGAGGTGCCTACATTTAGTAACAATATCATTATTACTATATCTTCATTAGATATAATGTAATATACTAATCCCTGCCCACAGATCAATGTATATTTAGTAGCGATATCATTATTACTATATCTACATTGGATATAATGTAATATACTGAACCCTCCCCACAGATCAATGTACCTACATTTAACAACAATATCATTAGTACTACGTCCACATTGCATATAATGTAATATACTGATTCCTTGCCACAGATCAGTGTACATTTAATAACAACATCATTCATTACATATCTATTTTGGGTACAATGTAATATAGTGATTACATCCCACAGATCAATGTACATGTAATATCGATATCATTATTACTATATCTACATTAGATATAATGTAATATACTGATCCCTGCCCATAGTTCAATGTACCTATATTTAATAACAATATCATTAGTACTATATCCACATCACATATAATGTAATATACTGATCCCTTCCCACAGATCAATGTACATTTAGTAACACCATCATTCATACGATATCTACACTGGATATAATACAATATACGGATTCCTCCCGACAGATCAATGTACATTTTATAACAACATCATTCATACTATATCTACATTGGATATAATGTAATATACTGATCCCTTCCCATACGTCAATGTACATATAATAGCAAAATCGTTATTACTATATCTACATTAGGTATAATGTAATATACTGATCCCTGCTCATAGATCAATGTACCTATATTTAATAACAATATCCTTAGTACTATATCCACATTACACATAATGTAATATACTGATTCCTTCCCACAGATCAATGTACATTTAATAACAACAGCATTCATACTATATCAACACTAGGTATAATGTAATATAGTGATTACATCCCACAGATCAAGGTACATTCAATATCGATATCATTATTACTATATCTACATTAGATAAAATGTAATATACTGATCCCTTCCCACAGATCAAGGTGCCTACATTTAGTAACAATATCATTATTACTATATCTACATTAGATATAATGTAATATACTGATCCCTGCCCACCGGTCAATGTACATTTAATAACAACATCGATCATACTATATCCACATTAGGTATAATGTAATATAGTGATTACGTCTCACAGATCAATGTACCTACATTTAATAACAATATCATTAGTACTATATCCACATCACATATAATGTAATATACTGATCCCTTCCCACAGATCAATGTACATTTAGTAACACCATCATTCATACTATATCTACACTGGGTATAATACAATATACGGATTCCTCCCCACAGATCAATGTACATTTTATAACATCATTCATACTATATCTACATTGGATATAATGTAATATACTGATCCCTTCCCATACGTCAATGTACATATAATAGCAAAATCGTTATTACTATATCTACATTAGGTATAATGTAATATACTGATCCCTGCTCACAGATCAATGTACCTATATTTAATAACAATATCCTTAGTACTATATCCACATTACACATAATGTAATATACTGATTCCTTCCCACAGATCAATGTACATTTAATAACAACAGCATTCATACTATATCAACACTAGGTATAATGTAATATAGTGATTACATCCCACAGATCAAGGTACATTCAATATCGATATCATTATTACTATATCTACATTAGATAAAATGTAATATACTGATCCCTTCCCACAGATCAAGGTGCCTACATTTAGTAACAATATCATTATTACTATATCTACATTAGATATAATGTAATATACTGATTCCTTCCCACAGATCAATGTACATTTAACAACAACATCATTCATACTATATCTACAATGGATATAATGTAATATACTGATCCCTGCCCATAGTTCAATGTACCTATATTTAATAACAATATCATTAGTACTATATCCACATCACATATAATGTAATATACTGATTCCTTCTCACAGATCAATGTACATTTAATAACAACATTATTCATACTATATCTACACTAGGTAGAATGTAACATAGTGATTACATCCCACAGATCAATGTACACTTAAAAACAACATCATTCATACTATAACTACATTGGATATAATGTAATATACTGATCCCTTCCCACAGATCAAGGTATCTACATTTAATAACAATATCATTATTACTATATCTACACTAGATATAATGCAATATACGGATTCCGTCCCACAGATCAATATACATTTAATAACAACATCATTCATACTATATCTGCATTGGATATAACGTAATATACTGATCCCTTCCCACAGGTCAATGTACATACAATAGCAAAATCGTTATTACTATATCCACATTAGGTATAATGTAATGTATTTACTACATCCAACAGATCATTGTACATTTAATAACATCATTCATGCTATAGCTAAATTGGATATAATGTAATATACTCACCCCTTCCCACAGATCAAGGTACCTACATTTAATAACAATATCATTATTACTACATCTACATTAGATATAAAGTAATATACTGATCCCTGCCCACAGATCAATGTACCCATATTTAATAATAATATCATTAGTACTATATCCACATCATATATAATGTAATATACTGATTCCTTCCCACAGATCAATGTACATTAACAACAACATCATTCATGCTATAGCTAAATTGGATATAATGTAATATACTGATCCCTGCCCACAGATCAATGTACCTACATTTAATAACAATATCATTAGTACTATATCTACATTAGATATAATGTAATATACTGATCCCTGCCCACCGGTCAATGTACATTTAATAACAACATCGTTCATACTATATCCACATTAGGTACAATGTAATATAGTGATTACGTCCCACAGATCAATGTACCTACATTTAATAACAATATCCTTAGTACTATATCCACATTACACATAATGTAATATACTGATTCCTTCCCACAGATCAATGTACATTTAACAACAACATCATTCGTACTATATCTACATTGGATATAATGTAATATACTGATCCCTTCCCACAGATCAATGTACCTACATTTAATAACAATATCCTTAGTACTATATCCACATTACACATAATGTAATATACTGATTCCTTCCCACAGAACAATGTACATTTAATAACCCCATCATTCATACTATATCTACACGAGGTATAATGTAATATAGTGATTACATCCCCCAGATCAATGTACATATAACAACAACATCATTCATACTATATCTACATTGGATATAATGTAATATACTGATCCCTTCCCAAAGGTCAATGTACATATAATAGCATAATCGTTATTACTATATCTACATTAGGTATAATGTAATGTATTAACTACATCCGACAGATCATTGTACATTTAATAACATCATTCATGCTATAGCTAAATTGGATATAATGTAATATACTGATCCTTTCCCACAGATCAAGGTAGCTACATTTAATAACATTATCATTAATACTATATCTACATGAGATATATTGTTATATACTAATCCCTGCCCACAGATCAATGTACATTTAATAACAACATCGTTCATACTATATCCACATTAGGTATAATGTAATATAGTGATTACGTCCCACAGATCAATGTACCTACATTTAATAACAATATCCTTAGTACTATATCCACATTACACATAATGTAATATACTGATTCCTTCCCACAGATCAATGTACATTTAACAACAACATCATTCGTACTATATCTACATTGGATATAATGTAATATACTGATCCCTTCCCACAGATCAATGTACCTACATTTAATAACAATATCCTTAGTACTATATCCACATTACACATAATGTAATATACTGATTCCTTCCCACAGAACAATGTACATTTAATAACCCCATCATTCATACCATATCTACACGAGGTATAATGTAATATAGTGATTACATCCCCCAGATCAATGTACATATAACAACAACATCATTCATACTATATCTACATTGGATATAATGTAATATACTGATCCCTTCCCAAAGGTCAATGTACATATAATAGCATAATCGTTATTACTATATCTACATTAGGTATAATGTAATGTATTAACTACATCCTACAGATCATTGTACATTTAATAACATCATTCATGCTATAGCTAAATTGGATATAATGTAATATACTGATCCTTTCCCACAGATCAAGGTAGCTACATTTAATAACATTATCATTAATACTATATCTACATGAGATATAATGTTATATACTAATCCCTGCCCACAGATCAATGTATATTTAATAGCGATATCATTATTACTATATCTACATTAGATATAATGTTATATACTGATCCCTGCCCACAGTTCAATGTACCTATACTTAATAACAATATCATTAGTACTATATCCATATCATATATAATGTAATATACCGATTCCTTCCCACAGATCAACGTAGATTTAATAACAACATCATTCATACTATATCAACACTAGGTATAATGTAATATAGTGATTACATCCCACAGATCAAGGTACATTTAATAACAACATCATTCATACTATATCTACATTGGATATAATGTATTATACTGATCCCTTCCCACAGATCAAGGTGCCTACATTTAGTAACAATATCATTATTACTATATCCTCATTAGATATAATGTAATATACTAATCCCTGCCCACAGATCAATGTATATTTAGTAGCGATATCATTATTACTATATCTACATTGGATATAATGTAATATACTGAACCCTCCCCACAGATCAATGTACCTACATTTAACAACAATATCATTAGTACTACGTCCACATTGCATATAATGTAATATACTGATTTCTTGCCACAGATCAGTGTACATTTAATAACAACATCATTCATTACATATCTATTTTGGGTACAATGTAATATAGTGATTACATCCCACAGATCAATGTACATGTAATATCGATATCATTATTACTATATCTACATTAGATATAATGTAATATACTGATCCCTGCCCATAGTTCAATGTACCGATATTTAATAACAATATCATTAGTACTATATCCACATCACATATAATGTAATATACTGATCCCTTCCCACAGATCAATGTACATTTAGTAACACCATCATTCATACTATATCTACACTAGGTATAATGTAACATAGTGATTACATCCCACAGATCAATGTACATTTAATAACAACATCATTCATACTATAACTACATTGGATATAATGTAATATACTGATCCCTCCCCACAGATCAATGTACATTTTATAACAACATCATTCATACTATATCTACATTGGATATAATGTAATATACTGATCCCTTCCCATACGTCAATGTACATATAATAGCAAAATCGTTATTACTATATCTACATTAGGTATAATGTAATATACTGATCCCTGCTCACAGATCAATGTACCTATATTTAATAACAATATCCTTAGTACTATACCCACATTACACATAATGTAATATACTGATTCCTTCCCACAGATCAATGTACATTTAATAACAACAGCATTCATACTATATCAACACTAGGTATAATGTAATATAGTGATTACATCCCACAGATCAAGGTACATTCAATATCGATATCATTATTACTATATCTACATTAGATAAAATGTAATATACTGATCCCTTCCCACAGATCAAGGTGCCTACATTTAGTAACAATATCATTATTACTATATCTACATTAGATATAATGTAATATACTGATCCCTGCCCACCGGTCAATGTACATTTAATAACAACATCGTTCATACTATATCCACATTAGGTATAATGTAATATAGTGATTACGTCTCACAGATCAATGTACCTACATTTAATAACAATATCCTTAGTACTATATCCACATTACACATAATGTAATATACTGATTCCTTCCCACAGATCAATGTACATTTAACAACAACATCATTCATACTATATCTACAATGGATATAATGTAATATACTGATCCCTGCCCATAGTTCAATGTACCTATATTTAATAACAATATCATTAGTACTATATCCACATCACATATAATGTAATATACTGATTCCTTCTCACAGATCAATGTACATTTAATAACAACATTATTCATACTATATCTACACTAGGTAGAATGTAACATAGTGATTACATCCCACAGATCAATGTACACTTAAAAACAACATCATTCATACTATAACTACATTGGATATAATGTAATATACTGATCCCTTCCCACAGATCAAGGTATCTACATTTAATAACAATATCATTATTACTATATCTACACTAGATATAATGCAATATACGGATTCCTTCCCACAGATCAATATACATTTAATAACAACATCATTCATACTATATCTGCATTGGATATAACGTAATATACTGATCCCTTCCCACAGGTCAATGTACATACAATAGCAAAATCGTTATTACTATATCCACATTAGGTATAATGTAATGTATTTACTACATCCAACAGATCATTGTACATTTAATAACATCATTCATGCTATAGCTAAATTGGATATAATGTAATATACTCACCCCTTCCCACAGATCAAGGTACCTACATTTAATAACAATATCATTATTACTACATCTACATTAGATATAATGTAATATACTGATCCCTGCCCACCGGTCAATGTACATTTAATAACAACATCGTTCATACTATATCCACATTAGGTATAATGTAATATAGTGACTACGTCCCACAGATCAATGTACCTACATTTAACAACAACATCATTCATACTATATCTACATGAGATATAATGTTATATACTAATCCCTGCCCACAGATCAATGTATATTTAATAGCGATATCATTATTACTATATCTACATTAGATATAATGTTATATACTGATCCCTGCCCACAGTTCAATGTACCTATACTTAATAACAATATCATTAGTACTATATCCACATCACATATAATGTAATATACTGATTCCTTCCCACAGATCAACGTAGATTTAATAACAACATCATTCATACTATATCAACATTAGGTATAATGTAATATAGTGATTACATCCCACAGATCAAGGTACATTTAATAACAACATCATTCATACTATATCTACACTGGATATAATGTATTATACTGATCCCTTCCCGCAGACTAATGTACATATAATAGCAAAATCGTTATTTCTATATCTACATTAGGTATAATGTAATGTAGTGACTACATCCCAGAGCTCATTTTACATTTAATAAAAACATCATTCATGCTATAGCTAAATTGGATATAATGTAATATACTGATCCTTTCCCACAGATCAAGGTAGCTACATTTAATAACATTATCATTAATACTATATCTACATGAGATATAATGTTATATACTAATCCCTGCCCACAGATCAATGTATATTTAATAGCGATATCATTATTACTATATCTACATTAGATATAATGTTATATTCTGATCCCTGCCCACAGTTCAATGTACCTATACTTAATAACAATATCATTAGTACTATATCCACATCATATATAATGTAATATACCGATTCCTTCCCACAGATCAACGTAGATTTAATAACAACATCATTCATACTATATCAACACTAGGTATAATGTAATATAGTGATTACATCCCACAGATCAAGGTACATTTAATAACAACATCATTCATACTATATCTACATTGGATATAATGTATTATACTGATCCCTTCCCACAGATCGAGGTGCCTACATTTAGTAACAATATCATTATTACTATATCTTCATTAGATATAATGTAATATACTAATCCCTGCCCACAGATCAATGTATATTTAGTAGCGATATCATTATTACTATATCTACATTGGATATAATGTAATATACTGAACCCTCCCCACAGATCAATGTACCTACATTTAACAACAATATCATTAGTACTACGTCCACATTGCATATAATGTAATATACTGATTCCTTGCCACAGATCAGTGTACATTTAATAACAACATCATTCATTACATATCTATTTTGGGTACAATGTAATATAGTGATTACATCCCACAGATCAATGTACATGTAATATCGATATCATTATTACTATATCTACATTAGATATAATGTAATATACTGATCCCTGCCCATAGTTCAATGTACCTATATTTAATAACAATATCATTAGTACTATATCCACATCACATATAATGTAATATACTGATCCCTTCCCACAGATCAATGTACATTTAGTAACACCATCATTCATACGATATCTACACTGGATATAATACAATATACGGATTCCTCCCGACAGATCAATGTACATTTTATAACAACATCATTCATACTATATCTACATTGGATATAATGTAATATACTGATCCCTTCCCATACGTCAATGTACATATAATAGCAAAATCGTTATTACTATATCTACATTAGGTATAATGTAATATACTGATCCCTGCTCATAGATCAATGTACCTATATTTAATAACAATATCCTTAGTACTATATCCACATTACACATAATGTAATATACTGATTCCTTCCCACAGATCAATGTACATTTAATAACAACAGCATTCATACTATATCAACACTAGGTATAATGTAATATAGTGATTACATCCCACAGATCAAGGTACATTCAATATCGATATCATTATTACTATATCTACATTAGATAAAATGTAATATACTGATCCCTTCCCACAGATCAAGGTGCCTACATTTAGTAACAATATCATTATTACTATATCTACATTAGATATAATGTAATATACTGATCCCTGCCCACCGGTCAATGTACATTTAATAACAACATCGATCATACTATATCCACATTAGGTATAATGTAATATAGTGATTACGTCTCACAGATCAATGTACCTACATTTAATAACAATATCATTAGTACTATATCCACATCACATATAATGTAATATACTGATCCCTTCCCACAGATCAATGTACATTTAGTAACACCATCATTCATACTATATCTACACTGGGTATAATACAATATACGGATTCCTCCCCACAGATCAATGTACATTTTATAACATCATTCATACTATATCTACATTGGATATAATGTAATATACTGATCCCTTCCCATACGTCAATGTACATATAATAGCAAAATCGTTATTACTATATCTACATTAGGTATAATGTAATATACTGATCCCTGCTCACAGATCAATGTACCTATATTTAATAACAATATCCTTAGTACTATATCCACATTACACATAATGTAATATACTGATTCCTTCCCACAGATCAATGTACATTTAATAACAACAGCATTCATACTATATCAACACTAGGTATAATGTAATATAGTGATTACATCCCACAGATCAAGGTACATTCAATATCGATATCATTATTACTATATCTACATTAGATAAAATGTAATATACTGATCCCTTCCCACAGATCAAGGTGCCTACATTTAGTAACAATATCATTATTACTATATCTACATTAGATATAATGTAATATACTGATTCCTTCCCACAGATCAATGTACATTTAACAACAACATCATTCATACTATATCTACAATGGATATAATGTAATATACTGATCCCTGCCCATAGTTCAATGTACCTATATTTAATAACAATATCATTAGTACTATATCCACATCACATATAATGTAATATACTGATTCCTTCTCACAGATCAATGTACATTTAATAACAACATTATTCATACTATATCTACACTAGGTAGAATGTAACATAGTGATTACATCCCACAGATCAATGTACACTTAAAAACAACATCATTCATACTATAACTACATTGGATATAATGTAATATACTGATCCCTTCCCACAGATCAAGGTATCTACATTTAATAACAATATCATTATTACTATATCTACACTAGATATAATGCAATATACGGATTCCGTCCCACAGATCAATATACATTTAATAACAACATCATTCATACTATATCTGCATTGGATATAACGTAATATACTGATCCCTTCCCACAGGTCAATGTACATACAATAGCAAAATCGTTATTACTATATCCACATTAGGTATAATGTAATGTATTTACTACATCCAACAGATCATTGTACATTTAATAACATCATTCATGCTATAGCTAAATTGGATATAATGTAATATACTCACCCCTTCCCACAGATCAAGGTACCTACATTTAATAACAATATCATTATTACTACATCTACATTAGATATAAAGTAATATACTGATCCCTGCCCACAGATCAATGTACCCATATTTAATAATAATATCATTAGTACTATATCCACATCATATATAATGTAATATACTGATTCCTTCCCACAGATCAATGTACATTAACAACAACATCATTCATGCTATAGCTAAATTGGATATAATGTAATATACTGATCCCTGCCCACAGATCAATGTACCTACATTTAATAACAATATCATTAGTACTATATCTACATTAGATATAATGTAATATACTGATCCCTGCCCACCGGTCAATGTACATTTAATAACAACATCGTTCATACTATATCCACATTAGGTACAATGTAATATAGTGATTACGTCCCACAGATCAATGTACCTACATTTAATAACAATATCCTTAGTACTATATCCACATTACACATAATGTAATATACTGATTCCTTCCCACAGATCAATGTACATTTAACAACAACATCATTCGTACTATATCTACATTGGATATAATGTAATATACTGATCCCTTCCCACAGATCAATGTACCTACATTTAATAACAATATCCTTAGTACTATATCCACATTACACATAATGTAATATACTGATTCCTTCCCACAGAACAATGTACATTTAATAACCCCATCATTCATACTATATCTACACGAGGTATAATGTAATATAGTGATTACATCCCCCAGATCAATGTACATATAACAACAACATCATTCATACTATATCTACATTGGATATAATGTAATATACTGATCCCTTCCCAAAGGTCAATGTACATATAATAGCATAATCGTTATTACTACATCTACATTAGGTATAATGTAATGTATTAACTACATCCTACAGATCATTGTACATTTAATAACATCATTCATGCTATAGCTAAATTGGATATAATGTAATATACTGATCCTTTCCCACAGATCAAGGTAGCTACATTTAATAACATTATCATTAATACTATATCTACATGAGATATAATGTTATATACTAATCCCTGCCCACAGATCAATGTATATTTAATAGCGATATCATTATTACTATATCTACATTAGATATAATGTTATATACTGATCCCTGCCCACAGTTCAATGTACCTATACTTAATAACAATATCATTAGTACTATATCCACATCACATATAATGTAATATACTGATTCCTTCCCACAGATCAACGTAGATTTAATAACAACATCATTCATACTATATCAACATTAGGTATAATGTAATATAGTGATTACATCCCACAGATCAAGGTACATTTAATAACAACATCATTCATACTATATCTACACTGGATATAATGTATTATACTGATCCCTTCCCGCAGACTAATGTACATATAATAGCAAAATCGTTATTTCTATATCTACATTAGGTATAATGTAATGTAGTGACTACATCCCAGAGCTCATTTTACATTTAATAAAAACATCATTCATGGTATAGCTAAATTGGATATAATGTAATATACTGATCCATTCCCACAGATCAAGGTACCTACATTTAATAACAATATCATTATTACTACATCTACATTAGATATAAACTAATATACTGATCCCTGCCCACAGTTCAATGTACCTATACTTAATAACAATATCATTGGTACTATATCCACATCATATGTAATGTAATATACTGATTCCTTCCCTCAGATCAACGTAGATTTAATAACAGCATCATTCATACTATGTCTACATTGGATATAATGTAATATACTGATTCCTTCCCACAGATCAATGTACATTTAACAACAGCATCATTCACACTATGTCTACATTGGATATAATGTAATATACTGATCCCTTCTCACAGGTCAATGTACATACAATAGCAAAATCGTTATTACTATATCTACATTACGTATAATGTAATCTAGTGACTACATCCCACAGATCATTGTACGTTTAATAACACCATCATTCATGCTATAGCTAAATAGGATGTACTGTAATATACTGATCCCTTCCCACAGATCAAGGTATCTACATTTAATAACAATATCATTATTACTACATCTACATTAGATATAAAGTAATATACTGATCCCTGCCCACAGTTCAATGTACCTATACTTAATAACAATATCATTAGTACTATATCCACATCATATGTAATGTAATATACTGATTCCTTCCCTCAGATGAACGTAGATTTAATAACAACATCATTCGTACTGTATCAGCAGTAGGTATAATGTAATATAGTGCTTACATCCCACAGAACAATGTACATGTAATATCGATATCATTACTACTATATCTACATTAGATATAATGTAATATACTGATCCCTGCCCATAGTTCAATGTACCTATATTTAATAACAATATCATTAGTACTATATCCACATCACATATAATGTAATATACTGATTCCTTCTCACAGATCAATGTACATTTAATAACAACATTATTCATACTATATCTACACTAGGTAGAATGTAACATAGTGATTACATCCCACAGATCAATGTACACTTAAAAACAACATCATTCATACTATAACTACATTGGATATAATGTAATATACTGATCCCTTCCCACAGATCAAGGTATCTACATTTAATAACAATATCATTATTACTATATCTACACTAGATATAATGCAATATACGGATTCCTTCCCACAGATCAATATACATTTAATAACAACATCATTCATACTATATCTGCATTGGATATAACGTAATATACTGATCCCTTCCCACAGGTCAATGTACATACAATAGCAAAATCGTTATTACTATATCCACATTAGGTATAATGTAATGTATTTACTACATCCAACAGATCATTGTACATTTAATAACATCATTCATGCTATAGCTAAATTGGATATAATGTAATATACTCACCCCTTCCCACAGATCAAGGTACCTACATTTAATAACAATATCATTATTACTACATCTACATTAGATATAATGTAATATACTGATCCCTGCCCACCGGTCAATGTACATTTAATAACAACATCGTTCATACTATATCCACATTAGGTATAATGTAATATAGTGACTACGTCCCACAGATCAATGTACCTACATTTAATAACAATATCCTTAGTACTATATCCACATTACACATAATGTAATATACTGATTCCTTCCCACAGATCAATGTACATTTAACAACAACATCATTCGTACTATATCTACATTGGATATAATGTAATATACTGATCCCTTCCCACAGATCAATGTACCTACATTTAATAACAATATCCTTAGTACTATATCCACATTACACATAATGTAATATACTGATTCCTTCCCACAGAACAATGTACATTTAATAACCCCATCATTCATACTATATCTACACGAGGTATAATGTAATATAGTGATTACATCCCCCAGATCAATGTACATATAACAACAACATCATTCATACTATATCTACATTGGATATAATGTAATATACTGATCCCTTCCCAAAGGTCAATGTACATATAATAGCATAATCGTTATTACTATATCTACATTAGGTATAATGTAATGTATTAACTACATCCTACAGATCATTGTACATTTAATAACATCATTCATGCTATAGCTAAATTGGATATAATGTAATATACTGATCCTTTCCCACAGATCAAGGTAGCTACATTTAATAACATTATCATTAATACTATATCTACATGAGATATAATGTTATATACTAATCCCTGCCCACAGATCAATGTATATTTAATAGCGATATCATTATTACTATATCTACATTAGATATAATGTTATATACTGATCCCTGCCCACAGTTCAATGTACCTATACTTAATAACAATATCATTAGTACTATATCCACATCATATATAATGTAATATACCGATTCCTTCCCACAGATCAACGTAGATTTAATAACAACATCATTCATACTATATCAACACTAGGTATAATGTAATATAGTGATTACATCCCACAGATCAAGGTACATTTAATAACAACATCATTCATACTATATCTACATTGGATATAATGTATTATACTGATCCCTTCCCACAGATCGAGGTGCCTACATTTAGTAACAATATCATTATTACTATATCTTCATTAGATATAATGTAATATACTAATCCCTGCCCACAGATCAATGTATATTTAGTAACGATATCATTATTACTATATCTACATTGGATATAATGTAATATACTGAACCCTCCCCACAGATCAATGTACCTACATTTAACAACAATATCATTAGTACTACGTCCACATTGCATATAATGTAATATACTGATTCCTTGCCACAGATCAGTGTACATTTAATAACAACATCATTCATTACATATCTATTTTGGGTACAATGTAATATAGTGATTACATCCCACAGATCAATGTACATGTAATATCGATATCATTATTACTATATCTACATTAGATATAATGTAATATACTGATCCCTGCCCATAGTTCAATGTACCTATATTTAATAACAATATCATTAGTACTATATCCACATCACATATAATGTAATATACTGATCCCTTCCCACAGATCAATGTACATTTAGTAACACCATCATTCATACGATATCTACACTGGATATAATACAATATACGGATTCCTCCCGACAGATCAATGTACATTTTATAACAACATCATTCATACTATATCTACATTGGATATAATGTAATATACTGATCCCTTCCCATACGTCAATGTACATATAATAGCAAAATCGTTATTACTATATCTACATTAGGTATAATGTAATATACTGATCCCTGCTCATAGATCAATGTACCTATATTTAATAACAATATCCTTAGTACTATATCCACATTACACATAATGTAATATACTGATTCCTTCCCACAGATCAATGTACATTTAATAACAACAGCATTCATACTATATCAACACTAGGTATAATGTAATATAGTGATTACATCCCACAGATCAAGGTACATTCAATATCGATATCATTATTACTATATCTACATTAGATAAAATGTAATATACTGATCCCTTCCCACAGATCAAGGTGCCTACATTTAGTAACAATATCATTATTACTATATCTACATTAGATATAATGTAATATACTGATCCCTGCCCACCGGTCAATGTACATTTAATAACAACATCGATCATACTATATCCACATTAGGTATAATGTAATATAGTGATTACGTCTCACAGATCAATGTACCTACATTTAATAACAATATCATTAGTACTATATCCACATCACATATAATGTAATATACTGATCCCTTCCCACAGATCAATGTACATTTAGTAACACCACCATTCATACTATATCTACACTGGGTATAATACAATATACGGATTCCTCCCCACAGATCAATGTACATTTTATAACATCATTCATACTATATCTACATTGGATATAATGTAATATACTGATCCCTTCCCATACGTCAATGTACATATAATAGCAAAATCGTTATTACTATATCTACATTAGGTATAATGTAATATACTGATCCCTGCTCACAGATCAATGTACCTATATTTAATAACAATATCCTTAGTACTATATCCACATTACACATAATGTAATATACTGATTCCTTCCCACAGATCAATGTACATTTAATAACAACAGCATTCATACTATATCAACACTAGGTATAATGTAATATAGTGATTACATCCCACAGATCAAGGTACATTCAATATCGATATCATTATTACTATATCTACATTAGATAAAATGTAATATACTGATCCCTTCCCACAGATCAAGGTGCCTACATTTAGTAACAATATCATTATTACTATATCTACATTAGATATAATGTAATATACTGATTCCTTCCCACAGATCAATGTACATTTAACAACAACATCATTCATACTATATCTACAATGGATATAATGTAATATACTGATCCCTGCCCATAGTTCAATGTACCTATATTTAATAACAATATCATTAGTACTATATCCACATCACATATAATGTAATATACTGATTCCTTCTCACAGATCAATGTACATTTAATAACAACATTATTCATACTATATCTACACTAGGTAGAATGTAACATAGTGATTACATCCCACAGATCAATGTACACTTAAAAACAACATCATTCATACTATAACTACATTGGATATAATGTAATATACTGATCCCTTCCCACAGATCAAGGTATCTACATTTAATAACAATATCATTATTACTATATCTACACTAGATATAATGCAATATACGGATTCCGTCCCACAGATCAATATACATTTAATAACAACATCATTCATACTATATCTGCATTGGATATAACGTAATATACTGATCCCTTCCCACAGGTCAATGTACATACAATAGCAAAATCGTTATTACTATATCCACATTAGGTATAATGTAATGTATTTACTACATCCAACAGATCATTGTACATTTAATAACATCATTCATGCTATAGCTAAATTGGATATAATGTAATATACTCACCCCTTCCCACAGATCAAGGTACCTACATTTAATAACAATATCATTATTACTACATCTACATTAGATATAAAGTAATATACTGATCCCTGCCCACAGATCAATGTACCCATATTTAATAATAATATCATTAGTACTATATCCACATCATATATAATGTAATATACTGATTCCTTCCCACAGATCAATGTACATTAACAACAACATCATTCATGCTATAGCTAAATTGGATATAATGTAATATACTGATCCCTGCCCACAGATCAATGTACCTACATTTAATAACAATATCATTAGTACTATATCTACATTAGATATAATGTAATATACTGATCCCTGCCCACCGGTCAATGTACATTTAATAACAACATCGTTCATACTATATCCACATTAGGTACAATGTAATATAGTGATTACGTCCCACAGATCAATGTACCTACATTTAATAACAATATCCTTAGTACTATATCCACATTACACATAATGTAATATACTGATTCCTTCCCACAGATCAATGTACATTTAACAACAACATCATTCGTACTATATCTACATTGGATATAATGTAATATACTGATCCCTTCCCACAGATCAATGTACCTACATTTAATAACAATATCCTTAGTACTATATCCACATTACACATAATGTAATATACTGATTCCTTCCCACAGAACAATGTACATTTAATAACCCCATCATTCATACTATATCTACACGAGGTATAATGTAATATAGTGATTACATCCCCCAGATCAATGTACATATAACAACAACATCATTCATACTATATCTACATTGGATATAATGTAATATACTGATCCCTTCCCAAAGGTCAATGTACATATAATAGCATAATCGTTATTACTACATCTACATTAGGTATAATGTAATGTATTAACTACATCCTACAGATCATTGTACATTTAATAACATCATTCATGCTATAGCTAAATTGGATATAATGTAATATACTGATCCTTTCCCACAGATCAAGGTAGCTACATTTAATAACATTATCATTAATACTATATCTACATGAGATATAATGTTATATACTAATCCCTGCCCACAGATCAATGTATATTTAATAGCGATATCATTATTACTATATCTACATTAGATATAATGTTATATACTGATCCCTGCCCACAGTTCAATGTACCTATACTTAATAACAATATCATTAGTACTATATCCACATCATATATAATGTAATATACCGATTCCTTCCCACAGATCAACGTAGATTTAATAACAACATCATTCATACTATATCAACACTAGGTATAATGTAATATAGTGATTACATCCCACAGATCAAGGTACATTTAATAACAACATCATTCATACTATATCTACATTGGATATAATGTATTATACTGATCCCTTCCCACAGATCAAGGTGCCTACATTTAGTAACAATATCATTATTACTATATCTTCATTAGATATAATGTAATATACTAATCCCTGCCCACAGATCAATGTATATTTAGTAGCGATATCATTATTACTATATCTACATTGGATATAATGTAATATACTGAACCCTCCCCACAGATCAATGTACCTACATTTAACAACAATATCATTAGTACTACGTCCACATTGCATATAATGTAATATACTGATTCCTTGCCACAGATCAGTGTACATTTAGTAACACCATCATTCATACTATATCTACACTAGATATAATGTAATATACTGATTCCTTCCCACAGATCAATGTACATTTAATAACAACATCATTCGTACTATATCTGCATTGGATATAATGTAATATACTGATCCCTTCCCACAGGTCAATGTACATACAATAGCAAAATCGTTATTACTATATCTGCATTACGTATAATGTAATGTATTTACTACGTCCTGCAGATCATTGTACATTTAATAACATCATTAATGCTATAGCTAAATTGGATATGATGTAATATACTCACCCCTTCCCACTGATCAAGGTACCTACATTTAATAACAATACCATTATTACTACATCTACATTAGATATGAAGTAATATACTGATCCCTGCCCACAGTTCAATGTACCTATATTTAATAATAATATCATTAGTACAATATCCATATCATATATAATGTAATATACTGATTCCTTCCCACAGATCAATGTACATTAACAACAACATCATTCATGCTATAGCTAAATTGGATATAATGTAATATACTGATCCCTGCCCACAGATCAATGTACCTACATTTAATAACAATATCATTAGTACTATATCTACATTAGATATAATGTAATATACAGATCCCTGCCCATAGTTCAATGTAACTATATTTAATAACAATATCATTAGTACTATATCCACATCACATATAATGTAATATACTGATTCCTTCCCACAAATCAATGTACATTTAATAACAACATTATTCATACTATATCTACACTAGGTATAATGTAACATAGTGATTACATCCCACAGATCAATGTACACATAACAACAACATCATTCATACTATATCTACATGAGATATAATGTTATATACTAATCCCTGCCCACAGATCAATGTATATTTAATAGCGATATCATTATTACTATATCTACAATAGATATGTAATGTTCATTTAATAACAATATCATTATTACCATACCTACAGTAGATATAATGTCATTTACAGATTCATTCCCACAGATCAATGTACATTTAATACCAATATCATTAGTACTATATCTACGTTAGATATGTAATGTACAATTAATAGCAATATTATTATTACCATATCTACATTAGATATAATGTAATATACTGATTCATTCCCATAGATCAATGTACATTTAATAACAATATCATTAGTACTATACCTACATTAAATATGTAATGTAGATTTAATAACAATATCATTATTACTATATCTACAATAGATATAATGTCCTGTACAGATTCATTCCAACAGATCAATGTACATTTAATCACAATATCATTAGTACTATATCTACATTCGATATAATGTAATCTACTTATTCGTTCCCACAGATCAATGTACATATAATACCAATATCATTAGTACTATATCTACATTAGATATCTACATTAGATATGTAATGTAGAATTAATAACAATATTATGATTACTATATCTAAATTTCATATAATGTAATATACTGATTCATTCCCACAGATCAAAGTACATTTAATAACAATATCATTATTACCATATCTACATTAGATATAATGTAATATACTGATTCATTCCCACAGATCAATGTACATTATTAACAATATCATTATTACCATATCTACATTAGATATTATGCAATATACTGATTCCTTCCCACAGATCAATGTACATATTAATAACAATATCATTAGTAGTATATGTACATTCCATATAATGTAATATACTGACTCATTCCCACAGATCAATGTACATTTAATTACAATATCATTATAACTATATCTACATTAGATATAATGTGATATACTGATTCATTCCCACTGATCAATGTACATTATTAACAATATCATTATTACCATATCTACATTACATATAATGTCATATACTGATTGCTACCCACAGATCAATGTACATTTAATAACAATATCATTAGCACCATTTGTACATTCCATATAATGTGATTTACTGATTCATTCCCACAGATCAATGTACATTTAATAACAATATCATTGGTACTATATCTACATTAGATATGTAATGTACATTTAAAAACAATATCATTAGTACTATATCTACATTAGATATAATGTAATATACTGACACCTTCCCACAGATAAATGTACATTTTAATAACAACATCAATCATACTATATCTACATCGGTTATAACGTAATATACTGCTTCCTTCGCACAGATCAATGTACATGTAAGAACAATATCATTAGTACAATATCTACATTACATATAATGTAATATACTGATTCCTTCTCACAGATCAATGTACATTTAATAACAATATCATTATTACCATATCTACATTAGATATAAAGTAATATACTGATTCATTCCCACAGATCAATGTACATTATTAACAATATCATTATTACCATATCTACATTAGATATTATGCAATATACTGATTCCTTCCCACAGATCAATGTACATTTGATAATAATATCATTAGTACTATATCAGCATTCGATATAATGTAATATACCGATTCATTCCCACAGATCAATGTACATTTAATAACAATGTCATTAGTACTATTCCTACATTAGATATGTAATGTACATTTAATACCAATATCATTAGTAGTATATCTACATTAGATATGTAATGTACATTTAATAACAATATCATTATTACCATATCCACATTAGATATAATGTAATATACTGCTTCCTTCCCACAGATCAATGTACATTTAATAAAAATATCATCGGTACTATATCTACATTCGACATAATGTAATATACTGATTCATTCCGAAAGATCAATGTACATTTAATAACTATATCATTAGTACTATATCTACATTCGATATGATGTAATACACTGATTCATTCCCACAGATCAGTGTACATTTAATACCAATATCATTAGTATTATATCCACATTAGATATGTAATGTTCATTTAATGACAATATCATTATTACTATATCTACAATAGATATAATGTAATATACTGATTCATTCCCACAGATCAGTGTACATTTAATAACAATATCATTAGTACTATATCTACATTAGATATGTAATGTTCATTTAATAACAATATCATTATTACCATATCTTCATTACATATTATGTAATATACTGATTCCTTCCCACAGATCAATGTACATTTAATCACAATATCATTAGTACTATACCTACATTAGATATGTAATGTTCATTTAATAACAATATCATTATTACCATATCTACATTAGATATAATGTAATATACTGATTCCTTCCCACAGATCAATGTACATTTATTAACAATATCATTGGTACTATATCTACATTCGATATAATGTAATATACTGATTCATTCCCACAGATCAATGTACATTTAATAGTGATATCATTATTACTATATCTACATTACATCAAATGTAATGTACTGATTTCTTCCCACAGATCAAGGTACCTATGTTTAGTGACAACATCATTAGTACTATATCTACATTTGATATAATGTAATATACTGATTCATTCCCACAGATCAATGTACATTTAATAACAATATCATTAGTACTATATCTACATTAGATATGTAATGTTCATTTAATAACAATATCATTATTACCATATCTTCATTACATATTATGTAATATACTGATTCCTTCCCACAGATCAATGTACATTTAATCACAATATCATTATTACTATATCTACAGTAGATATATTGTCATATTCAGATTCATTCCCACAGATCGAAGTACATTTATTCACAATATCATTATACTATATCTACATTAGATATGTAATGTACATTTAATGGCAATATCATTATTACCATATCTACATTGGATATTATGTAATATACTGATTCCTTCCCACAGATCAATGTACATTTGATAGCAATATCATTATTACTACATCCACATTAGATATGTAATGTACATTTAATATGAATATCATTGGTACTATGTCTACATTCGATATAATTTATTATACCGATTCCTTCCCATAGATCAATGTACATCTAATACCAATATCATTAGTACCATATCTACATTCGACATAATGTAATATACTGATTCCTCCCGACAGATCAATGTTCATTTCATAATAATATCATTAGTACTATATCTACATTGGATATAATGTCATATACTGATTCATTCCCACAGATCAATGTAGATATAATACCTATATCATTAGTACTATATCTACGTTAGATATGTAATGTACAATTAATAGCAATATTATTATTACCATATCTACATTAGATATAATGTAATATACTGATTCATTCCCATAGATCAATGTACATTTAATAACAATATCATTAGTACTATACCTACATTAAATATGTAATGTAGATTTAATAACAATATCATTATTACTATATCTACAATAGATATAATGTCCTGTACAGATTCATTCCAACAGATCAATGTACATTTAATCACAATATCATTAGTACTATATCTACATTCGATATAATGTAATCTACTTATTCGTTCCCACAGATCAATGTACATATAATACCAATATCATTAGTACTATATCTACATTAGATATCTACATTAGATATGTAATGTAGAATTAATAACAATATTATGATTACCATATCTAAATTTCATATAATGTAATATACTGATTCATTCCCACAGATCAAAGTACATTTAATCACAATATCATTAGTACTATATCTACATTAGATATGTAATGTTCATTTAATATCATTATTACCATATCTACATTAGATATTATGTAATATACTCATTCCTTCCCACAGATCAATGTACATTTAATAACAATATCATTAGTACTATATCTGCATTAGATATGTAATGTACATTTAATACCAATATCATTAGTAGTATATCTACATTAGATATGTAATGTATGTTTAATAACAATATCATTATTACCATATCCACATTAGATATAAGGTAATCTACTGATTACTACACACAGATCAGTGTACAATTAATAACAATGTCATTAGTACTACATCTACATTCGATATTATTTAATATACTGATTTATTCCCACAGATCAATGTACATTTAATAACAATATCATTATTACCATATCTACATTAGATATTATGTAATATACTGATTCCTTCCCACAGATCAATGTACATTTAATACCAATATCATTAGTACTATATCTACATTAGATATAAGGTAATCTACTGATTACTACACACAGATCAGTGTACAATTAATAACAATGTCATTAGTACTACATCTACATTCGATATTATTTAATATACTGATTTATTCCCACAGATCAATGTACATTTAATAACAATATCATTATTACCATATCTACATTAGATATTATGTAATATACTGATTCCTTCCCACAGATCAATGTACATTTAATACCAATATCATTAGTACTATATCTACATTAGATATGTAATGTACAATTAATAACAATATTATTATTACCATATCTACATTAGATATAATGTAATATACTGATTCCTTCCCACAGATCAATGTACATTTAATAACAACATCATTCGTACTATATCTGCATTGGATATAATGTAATATACTGATCCCTTCCCACAGGTCAATGTAAATACTATAGCAAAATCGTTATTACTATATCTACATTACGTATAATGTAATGTATTTACTACGTCCTGCAGATCATTGTACATTTAATAACATCATTAATGCTATAGCTAAATTGGATATGATGTAATATACTCTCCCCTTCCCACAGATCAAGGTGCCTACATTTAATAACAATATCATTATTACTACATCTACATTAGATATGAAGTAATATACTGATCCCTGCCCACAGTTCAATGTACCTATATTTAATAATAATATCATTAGTACTACATCCACATCATATATAATGTAATATACTGATTCCTTCCCACAGATCAATGTACATTAACAACAACATCATTCATGCTATAGCTAAATTGGAAATAATGTAATATACTGATCCCTGCCCACAGATCAATGTACCTACATTTAATAACAATAACATTATTACTATATGTACAATATATGTAATGTCATGTACAGATTCATTCAAACAGATCAATGTACATTTAATCACAATATCATTAGTACTATATCTACATTCGATATAATGTAATATACTGATTCATTCCCACAGATCAATGTACATTTAACAACAATATCATTTTTACTATTTGTACAGTAGATATAATGTCATATTCAGATTCATTCCCGCAGATCAAAGTACATTTAATAACAATATCATTAGTACTACATCTACATTCGATATAATGTAATATACTGATTCCTTCCCACAGATCAATGTACATTTAATAACAATATCATTAGTACTATATCTACATTACATATGTAATGATCATTTAAAAACAATATCATTATTACCATATCTACATTAGATATGTAATGTACATTTAATACCAATATTATTAGTAGTATATCTACATTAGATATGTAATGTACATTTAATAACAGTATTATTATTATCATATCTACATTAGATATAATGTAATATACTGATTCATTCCCACAGACCAATGTACATTTAATCACAATATCATTAGTACTATTCCTACATTAGATATGTAATGTAGATTTAATAACAATATCATTATTACCATATCTACATTAGATATAATGCCATATACTGATTCCTTTCCACACATCAATGTAGATTTAATAACAATATCATTAGTACTATATCTACATTCGATATAATGTGATATACTTATTCGTTCCCACAGATCAATGTACATTTAATAACAATATCATTAGTACTATATCTACATTAGATATGTAATGTTCATTTAATAACAATATCATTAGTACTACATCTACATTCGATATAATGTAATATACTGATCCCTTCTCACAGGTCAATGTACATACAATAGCAAAATCGTTATTACTATATCTACATTACGTATAATGTAATCTAGTGACTACATCCCACAGATCATTGTACGTTTAATAACACCATCATTCATGCTATAGCTAAATAGGATGTACTGTAATATACTGATCCCTTCCCACAGATCAAGGTATCTACATTTAATAACAATATCATTATTACTACATCTACATTAGATATAAAGTAATATACTGATCCCTGCCCACAGTTCAATGTACCTATACTTAATAACAATATCATTGGTACTATATCCACATCATATGTAATGTAATATACTGATTCCTTCCCTCAGATCAACGTAGATTTAATAACAACATCATTCATACTATATCAGCACTAGGTATAATGTAATATAGTGATTACATCCCACAGATCAAGGTACATTTAATAGCCACATCGTTCATACTATATCTACATTGGATATAATGTAATATACTGATCCCTTCCCACAGATCAATGTACATTTAGTAACACCATCATTCATACTATATCTACACTGGATATAATACAATATACGGATTCCTCCCCACAGATCAATGTACATTTCATAACAACATCATTCATACTATATCTACATTGGATATAATGTAATATACTGATCCCTTCCCATACGTCAATGTACATATAATAGCAAAATCGTTATTACTATATCTACATTAGGTATAATGTAATATACTGATCCCTGCTCACAGATCAATGTACCTATATTTAACAACAATATCCTTAGTACTATATCTACACTAGATATAATGCAATATACGGATTCCTTCCCACAGATCAATGTACATTTATTAACAACATCATTCATACTATATCTGCATTGGATATAATGTAATATACTGATCCCTTCCCACAGGTCAATGTACATACAATAGCAAAATCGTTATTACTATATCTACATTAGGTATAATGTAATGTATTTACTACATCCTACAGATCATTGTACATTTAATAACATCATTCATGCTATAGCTAAATTGGATATAATGTAATATACTCACCCCTTCCCACAGATCAAGGTACCTACATTTAATAACAATATCATTATTACTACATCTACATTAGATATAAAGTAATATACTGATCCCTGCCCACAGTTCAATGTACCTATATTTAATAATAATATCATTAGTACTACATCCACATCATATATAATGTAATATACTGATTCCTTCCCACAGATCAATGTACATTAACAACAACATCATTCATGCTATAGCTAAATTGGAAATAATGTAATATACTGATCCCTGCCCACAGATCAATGTACCTACATTTAATAACAATAACATTATTACTATATGTACAATATATGTAATGTCATGTACAGATTCATTCAAACAGATCAATGTACATTTAATCACAATATCATTAGTACTATATCTACATTCGATATAATGTAATATACTGATTCATTCCCACAGATCAATGTACATTTAACAACAATATCATTTTTACTATTTGTATAGTAGATATAATGTCATATTCAGATTCATTCCCGCAGATCAAAGTACATTTAATAACAATATCATTAGTACTACATCTACATTCGATATAATGTAATATACTGATTCCTTCCCACAGATCAATGTACATTTAATAACAATATCATTGGTACCATATCTACATTCGATACAATGTAACATAATGATTCATTCCCACAGATCAATCTACATTTAATAACAATATCATTATTACCATCTCTACATTAGATATAATGTCATTTACAGATTCATTCCCACAGATCAATGTACATTTAATACCAATATCATTAGTACTATATCTACGTTAGATATGTAATGTACAATTAATAGCAATATTATTATTACCATATCTACATTAGATATAATGTAATATACTGATTCCTTCCCACAGATCAATGGACATTTAATAACAATATCATTAGTACTATACCAACATTAAATATGTAACGTAGATTTAATAACAATATCATTATTACCATGTCTACATTAGATATAATGTAATATACTGATTCCTTCCCACAGATCAATGTACATTTAATAACAGTATCATTATTTCTATATCTACACTAGATATAATGTCATATACAGATTCATTCCAACAGATCAATTTACATTTAATCACAATATCGTTAGTACTATATCTACATTAAGTATGAAATGTAGATTTAATAACAATATGTTTATTACCATATCTACATTAGATATAATGTAATATGCTGATTCCTTCCCACAGATCAATGTACATTTCATACCAATATCATTAGTACTATATCTACATTAGATATGTAATGTACAATTAATAACAATATTATTATTATCATATCAACATTAGATATAATGTAATATACTGATTACTACCGACAGATCAATGTAAATTTAATAACAATATCATTAACACATATCTACATTCGATATAACGTAATATACTGATTCATTCCCGCAGATCAATGTACATTTAATAACAATAACATTATTACTATATGTACAATATATGTAATGTCATGTACAGATTCATTCAAACAGATCAATGTACATTTAATCACAATATCATTAGTACTATATCTACATTCGATATAATGTAATATACTGATTCATTCCCACAGATCAATGTACATTTAACAACAATATCATTTTTACTATTTGTACAGTAGATATAATGTCATATTCAGATTCATTCCCGCAGATCAAAGTACATTTAATAACAATATCATTAGTACTACATCTACATTCGATATAATGTAATATACTGATTCCTTCCCACAGATCAATGTACATTTAATAACAATATCATTGGTACCATATCTACATTCGATACAATGGAACATAATGATTCATTCCCACAGATCAATCTACATTTAATAACAATATCATTATTACCATCTCTACATTAGATATAATGTCATTTACAGATTCATTCCCACAGATCAATGTACATTTAATACCAATATCATTAGTACTATATCTACGTTAGATATGTAATGTACAATTAATAGCAATATTATTATTACCATATCTACATTAGATATAATGTAATGTACTGATTCATTCCCATAGATCAATGTACATTTAATAACAATATCATTAGTACTATACCTACATTAAATATGTAATGTAGATTTAATAACAATATCATTATTACTATATCTACAATAGATATAATGTCCTGTACAGATTCATTCCAACAGATCAATGTACATTTAATCACAATATCATTAGTACTATATCTACATTCGATATAATGTAATCTACTTATTCGTTCCCACAGATCAATGTACATATAATACCAATATCATTAGTACTATATCTACATTAGATATCTACATTAGATATGTAATGTAGAATTAATAACAATATTATGATTACTATATCTAAATTTCATATAATGTAATATACTGATTCATTCCCACAGATCAATGTACATTTAATAACAGTATCATTATTTCTATATCTACACTAGATATAATGTCATATACAGATTCATTCCAACAGATCAATTTACATTTAATCACAATATCGTTAGTACTATATCTACATTAAGTATGAAATGTAGATTTAATAACAATATGTTTATTACCATATCTACATTAGATATAATGTAATATGCTGATTCCTTCCCACAGATCAATGTACATTTCATACCAATATCATTAGTACTATATCTACATTAGATATGTAATGTACAATTAATAACAATATTATTATTATCATATCAACATTAGATATAATGTAATATACTGATTACTACAGACAGATCAATGTAAATTTAATAACAATATCATTAACACATATCTACATTCGATATAACGTAATATACTGATTCATTCCCGCAGATCAATGTACATTTAATAACAATAACATTATTACTATATGTACAATATATGTAATGCCATATTCAGATTCATTCCCGCAGATCAAAGTACATTTAATAACAATATCATTAGTACTACATCTACATTCGATATAATGTAATATACTGATTCCTTCCCACAGATCAATGTACATTTAATAACAATATCATTGGTACCATATCTACATTCGATACAATGTAACATAATGATTCATTCCCACAGATCAATCTACATTTAATAACAATATCATTATTACCATCTCTACATTAGATATAATGTCATTTACAGATTCATTCCCACAGATCAATGTACATTTAATACCAATATCATTAGTACTATATCTACGTTAGATATGTAATGTACAATTAATAGCAATATTATTATTACCATATCTACATTAGATATAATGTAATATACTGATTCCTTCCCACAGATCAATGGACATTTAATAACAATATCATTAGTACTATACCAACATTAAATATGTAACGTAGATTTAATAACAATATCATTATTACCATGTCTACATTAGATATAATGTAATATACTGATTCCTTCCCACAGATCAATGTACACTTAATAACAGTATCATTATTTCTATATCTACACTAGATATAATGTCATATACAGATTCATTCCAACAGATCAATTTACATTTAATCACAATATCGTTAGTACTATATCTACATTAAGTATGAAATGTAGATTTAATAACAATATGTTTATTACCATATCTACATTAGATATAATGTAATATGCTGATTCCTTCCCACAGATCAATGTACATTTCATACCAATATCATTAGTACTATATCTACATTAGATATGTAATGTACAATTAATAACAATATTATTATTATCATATCAACATTAGATATAATGTAATATACTGATTACTACCGACAGATCAATGTAAATTGAATAACAATATCATTAACACATATCTACATTCGATATAACGTAATATACTGATTCATTCCCGCAGATCAATGTACATTTAATAACAATAACATTATTACTATATGTACAATATATGTAATGTCATGTACAGATTCATTCAAACAGATCAATGTACATTTAATCACAATATCATTAGTACTATATCTACATTCGATATAATGTAATATACTGATTCATTCCCACAGATCAATGTACATTTAACAACAATATCATTTTTACTATTTGTACAGTAGATATAATGTCATATTCAGATTCATTCCCGCAGATCAAAGTACATTTAATAACAATATCATTAGTACTACATCTACATTCGATATAATGTAATATACTGATTCCTTCCCACAGATCAATGTACATTTAATAACAATATCATTGGTACCATATCTACATTCGATACAATGTGACATAATGATTCATTCCCACAGATCAATCTACATTTAATAACAATATCATTATTACCATCTCTACATTAGATATAATGTCATTTACAGATTCATTCCCACAGATCAATGTACATTTAATACCAATATCATTAGTACTATATCTACGTTAGATATGTAATGTACAATTAATAGCAATATTATTATTACCATATCTACATTAGATATAATGTAATGTACTGATTCATTCCCATAGATCAATGTACATTTAATAACAATATCATTAGTACTATACCTACATTAAATATGTAATGTAGATTTAATAACAATATCATTATTACTATATCTACAATAGATATAATGTCCTGTACAGATTCATTCCAACAGATCAATGTACATTTAATCACAATATCATTAGTACTATATCTACATTCGATATAATGTAATCTACTTATTCGTTCCCACAGATCAATGTACATATAATACCAATATCATTAGTACTATATCTACATTAGATATCTACATTAGATATGTAATGTAGAATTAATAACAATATTATGATTACTATATCTAAATTTCATATAATGTAATATACT
Organism: Osmia lignaria lignaria; assembly: GCF_051020975.1. Taxonomy (NCBI): domain Eukaryota; kingdom Metazoa; phylum Arthropoda; class Insecta; order Hymenoptera; family Megachilidae; genus Osmia; species Osmia lignaria. Next base: position 2,814,635 of record NC_135035.1, read on the forward strand.
GATTCATTCCCACAGATCAATGTACATTTAATAACAGTATCATTATTTCTATATCTACACTAGATATAATGTCATATACAGATTCATTCCAACAGATCAATTTACATTTAATCACAATATCGTTAGTACTATATCTACATTAAGTATGAAATGTAGATTTAATAACAATATGTTTATTACCATATCTACATTAGATATAATGTAATATGCTGATTCCTTCCCACAGATCAATGTACATTTCATACCAATATCATTAGTACTATATCTACATTAGATATGTAATGTACAATTAATAACAATATTATTATTATCATATCAACATTAGATATAATGTAATATACTGATTACTACAGACAGATCAATGTAAATTTAATAACAATATCATTAACACATATCTACATTCGATATAACGTAATATACTGATTCATTCCCGCAAATCAATGTACATTTAATAACAATAACATTATTACTATATGTACAATATATGTAATGCCATATTCAGATTCATTCCCGCAGATCAAAGTACATTTAATAACAATATCATTAGTACTACATCTACATTCGATATAATGTAATATACTGATTCCTTCCCACAGATCAATGTACATTTAATAACAATATCATTGGTACCATATCTACATTCGATACAATGTAACATAATGATTCATTCCCACAGATCAATCTACATTTAATAACAATATCATTATTACCATCTCTACATTAGATATAATGTCATTTACAGATTCATTCCCACAGATCAATGTACATTTAATACCAATATCATTAGTACTATATCTACGTTAGATATGTAATGTACAATTAATAGCAATATTATTATTACCATATCTACATTAGATATAATGTAATATACTGATTCCTTCCCACAGATCAATGGACATTTAATAACAATATCATTAGTACTATACCAACATTAAATATGTAACGTAGATTTAATAACAATATCATTATTACCATGTCTACATTAGATATAATGTAATATACTGATTCCTTCCCACAGATCAATGTACACTTAATAACAGTATCATTATTTCTATATCTACACTAGATATAATGTCATATACAGATTCATTCCAACAGATCAATTTACATTTAATCACAATATCGTTAGTACTATATCTACATTAAGTATGAAATGTAGATTTAATAACAATATGTTTATTACCATATCTACATTAGATATAATGTAATATGCTGATTCCTTCCCACAGATCAATGTACATTTCATACCAATATCATTAGTACTATATCTACATTAGATATGTAATGTACAATTAATAACAATATTATTATTATCATATCAACATTAGATATAATGTAATATACTGATTACTACCGACAGATCAATGTAAATTGAATAACAATATCATTAACACATATCTACATTCGATATAACGTAATATACTGATTCATTCCCGCAGATCAATGTACATTTAATAACAATAACATTATTACTATATGTACAATATATGTAATGTCATGTACAGATTCATTCAAACAGATCAATGTACATTTAATCACAATATCATTAGTACTATATCTACATTCGATATAATGTAATATACTGATTCATTCCCACAGATCAATGTACATTTAACAACAATATCATTTTTACTATTTGTACAGTAGATATAATGTCATATTCAGATTCATTCCCGCAGATCAAAGTACATTTAATAACAATATCATTAGTACTACATCTACATTCGATATAATGTAATATACTGATTCCTTCCCACAGATCAATGTACATTTAATAACAATATCATTGGTACCATATCTACATTCGATACAATGTGACATAATGATTCATTCCCACAGATCAATCTACATTTAATAACAATATCATTATTACCATCTCTACATTAGATATAATGTCATTTACAGATTCATTCCCACAGATCAATGTACATTTAATACCAATATCATTAGTACTATATCTACGTTAGATATGTAATGTACAATCAATAGCAATATTATTATTACCATATCTACATTAGATATAATGTAATGTACTGATTCATTCCCATAGATCAATGTACATTTAATAACAATATCATTAGTACTATACCTACATTAAATATGTAATGTAGATTTAATAACAATATCATTATTACTATATCTACAATAGATATAATGTCCTGTACAGATTCATTCCAACAGATCAATGTACATTTAATCACAATATCATTAGTACTATATCTACATTCGATATAATGTAATCTACTTATTCGTTCCCACAGATCAATGTACATATAATACCAATATCATTAGTACTATATCTACATTAGATATCTACATTAGATATGTAATGTAGAATTAATAACAATATTATGATTACTATATCTAAATTTCATATAATGTAATATACTGATTCCTTCCCACAGATCAATGTACATTTAATAACAATATCATTGGTACCATATCTACATTCGATACAATGTGACATAATGATTCATTCCCACAGATCAATCTACATTTAATAACAATATCATTATTACCATCTCTAGATTAGATATAATGTCATTTACAGATTCATTCCCACAGATCAATGTACATTTAATACCAATATCATTAGTACTATATCTACGTTAGATATGTAATGTACAATTAATAGCAATATTATTATTACCATATCTACATTAGATATAATGTAATGTACTGATTCATTCCCATAGATCAATGTACATTTAATAACAATATCATTAGTACTATACCTACATTAAATATGTAATGTAGATTTAATAACAATATCATTATTACTATATCTACAATAGATATAATGTCCTGTACAGATTCATTCCAACAGATCAATGTACATTTAATCACAATATCATTAGTACTATATCTACATTCGATATAATGTAATCTACTTATTCGTTCCCACAGATCAATGTACATATAATACCAATATCATTAGTACTATATCTACATTAGATATCTACATTAGATATGTAATGTAGAATTAATAACAATATTATGATTACTATATCTAAATTTCATATAATGTAATATACTGATTCATTCCCACAGATCACAGTACATTTAATCACAATATCATTAGTACTATATCTGCATTACATATGTAATGTTCATTTAATATCATTATTACCATATCTACATTAGATATTATGTAATATACTCATTCCTTCCCACAGATCAATGTACATTTAGTAACAATATCATTAGTACTATATCTGCATTAGATATGTAATGTACATTTAATACCAATATCATTAGTAGTATGTCTACATTAGATATGTAATGTACGTTTAATAACAATATCATTATTACCATATCCACATTAGATATAAGGTAATCTACTGATTACTACACACAGATCAGTGTACATTTAATAAGAATATCATTGGTACTATATCTACATTCGATATAATGCAATATACTGATTCATTCCCACAGATCAGTGTACACTTAATACCAATATCATTAGTACTATATCTACATTCGATATAATGTAATATACTGATTCATTCCGACAGATTAATGTACATTTAATAACAATATCATTATTACTATATCTACAATAGATATGTAATGTTCATTTAATATGAATATCATTATTACCATACCTACAGTAGATATAATGTCATTTACAGATTCATTCCCACAGATCAATGTACCTTTAATAACAATATCATTAGTACTATATCTACATTACATATGTAATGATCATTTAAAAACAATATCATTATTACCATATCTACATTAGATATGTAATGTACATTTAATACCAATATTATTATTAGTATATCTACATTAGATATGTAATGTACATTTAATAACAGTATTATTATTATCATATCTACATTAGATATAATGTAATATACTGATTCATTCCCACAGACCAATGTACATTTAATCACAATATCATTAGTACTATTCCTACATTAGATATGTAATGTAGATTTAATAACAATATCATTATTACCATATCTACATTAGATATAATGCCATATACTGATTCCTTTCCACACATCAATGTAGATTTAATAACAATATCATTAGTACTATATCTACATTCGATATAATGTGATATACTTATTCGTTCCCACAGATCAATGTACATTTAATAACAATATCATTAGTACTATATCTACATTAGATATGTAATGTTCATTTAATAACAATATCATTAGTACTACATCTACATTCGATATAATGTAATATACTGATTCCTTCCCACAGATCAATGTACATTTGATAGCAATATCATTATTACTACATCCACATTAGATATGTAATGTACATTTAATATGAATATCATTGGTACTATATCTACATTCGATATAATGTATTATACCGATTCCTTCCCATAGATCAATGTACATCTAATACCAATATCATTAGTACCATATCTACATTCGACATAATGTAATATACTGATTCCTCCCGACAGATCAATGTTCATTTGATAATAATATCATTAGTACTATATCTACATTGGATATAATGTCATATACTGATTCATTCCCACAGATCAATGTAGATATAATACCTATATCATTAGTACTATATCTACGTTAGATATGTAATGTACAATTAATAGCAATATTATTATTACCATATCTACATTAGATATAATGTAATATACTGATTCATTCCCATAGATCAATGTACATTTAATAACAATATCATTAGTACTATACCTACATTAAATATGTAATGTAGATTTAATAACAATATCATTAGTACTATATCTGCATTAGATATGTAATGTAGATTTAATACCAATATCATTAGTAGTATATCTACATTAGATATGTAATGTATGTTTAATAACAATATCATTATTACCATATCCACATTAGATATAAGGTAATCTACTGATTACTACACACAGATCAGTGTACAATTAATAACAATGTCATTAGTACTACATCTACATTCGATATTATTTAATATACTGATTTATTCCCACAGATCAATGTACATTTAATAACAATATCATTATTACCATATCTACATTAGATATTATGTAATATACTGATTCCTTCCCACAGATCAATGTACATTTAATACCAATATCATTAGTACTATATCTACATTAGATATAAGGTAATCTACTGATTACTACACACAGATCAGTGTACAATTAATAACACTGTCATTAGTACTACATCTACATTCGATATTATTTAATATACTGATTTATTCCCACAGATCAATGTACATTTAATAACAATATCATTATTACCATATCTACATTAGATATTATGTAATATACTGATTCCTTCCCACAGATCAATGTACATTTAATACCAATATCATTAGTACTATATCTACATTAGATATGTAATGTACAATTAATAACAATATTATTATTACCATATCTACATTAGATATAATGTAATATACTGATTCCTTCCCACAGATCAATGTACATTTAATAACAACATCATTCGTACTATATCTGCATTGGATATAATGTAATATACTGATCCCTTCCCACAGGTCAATGTAAATACTATAGCAAAATCGTTATTACTATATCTACATTACGTATAATGTAATGTATTTACTACGTCCTGCAGATCATTGTACATTTAATAACATCATTAATGCTATAGCTAAATTGGATATGATGTAATATACTCTCCCCTTCCCACAGATCAAGGTGCCTACATTTAATAACAATATCATTATTACTACATCTACATTAGATATGAAGTAATATACTGATCCCTGCCCACAGTTCAATGTACCTATATTTAATAATAATATCATTAGTACAATATCCACATCATATATAATGTAATATACTGATTCCTTCCCACAGATCAATGTACATTAACAACAACATCATTCATGCTATAGCTAAATTGGATATAATGTAATATACTGATCCCTGCCCACAGATCAATGTACCTACATTTAATAACAATATCATTAGTACTATATCTACATTAGATATAATGTAATATACAGATCCCTGCCCATAGTTCAATGTAACTATATTTAATAACAATATCATTAGTACTATATCCACATCACATATAATGTAATATACTGATTCCTTCCCACAAATCAATGTACATTTAATAACAACATTATTCATACTATATCTACACTAGGTATAATGTAACATAGTGATTACATCCCACAGATCAATGTACACATAACAACAACATCATTCATACTATATCTACATGAGATATAATGTTATATACTAATCCCTGCCCACAGATCAATGTATATTTAATAGCGATATCATTATTACTATATCTACATTAGATATAATGTTATATACTGATCCCTGCCCACAGTTCAATGTACCTATACTTAATAACAATATCATTAGTACTATATCCACATCACATATAATGTAATATACTGATTCCTTCCCACAGATCAACGTAGATTTAATAACAACATCATTCATACTATATCAACACTAGGTATAATGTAATATAGTGATTACATCCCACAGATAAAGGTACATTTAATAACAACATCATTCATACTATATCTACACTGGATATAATGTATTATACTGATCCCTTCCCGCAGACTAATGTACATATAATAGCAAAATCGTTATTTCTATATCTACATTAGGTATAATGTAATGTAGTGACTACATCCCAGAGCTCATTTTACATTTAATAAAAACATCATTCATGGTATAGCTAAATTGGATATAATGTAATATACTGATCCATTCCCACAGATCAAGGTACCTACATTTAATAACAATATCATTATTACTACATCTACATTAGATATAAACTAATATACTGATCCCTGCCCACAGTTCAATGTACCTATACTTAATAACAATATCATTGGTACTATATCCACATCATATGTAATGTAATATACTGATTCCTTCCCTCAGATCAACGTAGATTTAATAACAGCATCATTCATACTATGTCTACATTGGATATAATGTAATATACTGATTCCTTCCCACAGATCAATGTACATTTAACAACAGCATCATTCACACTATGTCTACATTGGATATAATGTAATATACTGATCCCTTCTCACAGGTCAATGTACATACAATAGCAAAATCGTTATTACTATATCTACATTACGTATAATGTAATCTAGTGACTACATCCCACAGATCATTGTACGTTTAATAACACCATCATTCATGCTATAGCTAAATAGGATGTACTGTAATATACTGATCCCTTCCCACAGATCAAGGTATCTACATTTAATAACAATATCATTATTACTACATCTACATTAGATATAAAGTAATATACTGATCCCTGCCCACAGTTCAATGTACCTATACTTAATAACAATATCATTGGTACTATATCCACATCATATGTAATGTAATATACTGATTCCTTCCCTCAGATCAACGTAGATTTAATAACAACATCATTCATACTATATCAGCACTAGGTATAATGTAATATAGTGATTACATCCCACAGATCAAGGTACATTTAATAGCCACATCGTTCATACTATATCTACATTGGATATAATGTAATATACTGATCCCTTCCCACAGATCAATGTACATTTAGTAACACCATCATTCATACTATATCTACACTGGATATAATACAATATACGGATTCCTCCCCACAGATCAATGTACATTTCATAACAACATCATTCATACTATATCTACATTGGATATAATGCAATATACTGATCCCTTCCCATACGTCAATGTACATATAATAGCAAAATCGTTATTACTATATCTACATTAGGTATAATGTAATGTATTTACTACATCCTACAGATCATTGTACATTTAATAACATCATTCATGCTATAGCTAAATTGGATATAATGTAATATACTCACCCCTTCCCACAGATCAAGGTACCTAAATTTAATAACAATATCATTATTACTACATCTACATTAGATATAAAGTAATATACTGATCCCTGCCCACAGTTCAATGTACCTATATTTAATAATAATATCATTAGTACTACATCCACATCATATATAATGTAATATACTGATTCCTTCCCACTGATCAATGTACATTAACAACAACATCATTCATGCTATAGCTAAATTGGAAATAATGTAATATACTGATCCCTGCCCACAGATCAATGTACCTACATTTAATAACAATAACATTATTACTATATGTACAATATATGTAATGTCATGTACAGATTCATTCAAACAGATCAATGTACATTTAATCACAATATCATTAGTACTATATCTACATTCGATATAATGTAATATACTGATTCATTCCCACAGATCAATGTACATTTAACAACAATATCATTTTTACTATTTGTACAGTAGATATAATGTCATATTCAGATTCATTCCCGCAGATCAAAGTACATTTAATAACAATATCATTAGTACTACATCTACATTCGATATAATGTAATATACTGATTCCTTCCCACAGATCAATGTACATTTAATAACAATATCATTGGTACCATATCTACATTCGATACAATGTGACATAATGATTCATTCCCACAGATCAATCTACATTTAATAACAATATCATTATTACCATCTCTACATTAGATATAATGTCATTTACAGATTCATTCCCACAGATCAATGTACATTTAATACCAATATCATTAGTACTATATCTACGTTAGATATGTAATGTACAATTAATAGCAATATTATTATTACCATATCTACATTAGATATAATGTAATGTACTGATTCATTCCCATAGATCAATGTACATTTAATAACAATATCATTAGTACTATACCTACATTAAATATGTAATGTAGATTTAATAACAATATCATTATTACTATATCTACAATAGATATAATGTCCTGTACAGATTCATTCCAACAGATCAATGTACATTTAATCACAATATCATTAGTACTATATCTACATTCGATATAATGTAATCTACTTATTCGTTCCCACAGATCAATGTACATATAATACCAATATCATTAGTACTATATCTACATTAGATATCTACATTAGATATGTAATGTAGAATTAATAACAATATTATGATTACTATATCTAAATTTCATATAATGTAATATACTGATTCATTCCCACAGATCAATGTACATTTAATAACAGTATCATTATTTCTATATCTACACTAGATATAATGTCATATACAGATTCATTCCAACAGATCAATTTACATTTAATCACAATATCGTTAGTACTATATCTACATTAAGTATGAAATGTAGATTTAATAACAATATGTTTATTACCATATCTACATTAGATATAATGTAATATGCTGATTCCTTCCCACAGATCAATGTACATTTCATACCAATATCATTAGTACTATATCTACATTAGATATGTAATGTACAATTAATAACAATATTATTATTATCATATCAACATTAGATATAATGTAATATACTGATTACTACAGACAGATCAATGTAAATTTAATAACAATATCATTAACACATATCTACATTCGATATAACGTAATATACTGATTCATTCCCGCAAATCAATGTACATTTAATAACAATAACATTATTACTATATGTACAATATATGTAATGCCATATTCAGATTCATTCCCGCAGATCAAAGTACATTTAATAACAATATCATTAGTACTACATCTACATTCGATATAATGTAATATACTGATTCCTTCCCACAGATCAATGTACATTTAATAACAATATCATTGGTACCATATCTACATTCGATACAATGTAACATAATGATTCATTCCCACAGATCAATCTACATTTAATAACAATATCATTATTACCATCTCTACATTAGATATAATGTCATTTACAGATTCATTCCCACAGATCAATGTACATTTAATACCAATATCATTAGTACTATATCTACGTTAGATATGTAATGTACAATTAATAGCAATATTATTATTACCATATCTACATTAGATATAATGTAATATACTGATTCCTTCCCACAGATCAATGGACATTTAATAACAATATCATTAGTACTATACCAACATTAAATATGTAACGTAGATTTAATAACAATATCATTATTACCATGTCTACATTAGATATAATGTAATATACTGATTCCTTCCCACAGATCAATGTACACTTAATAACAGTATCATTATTTCTATATCTACACTAGATATAATGTCATATACAGATTCATTCCAACAGATCAATTTACATTTAATCACAATATCGTTAGTACTATATCTACATTAAGTATGAAATGTAGATTTAATAACAATATGTTTATTACCATATCTACATTAGATATAATGTAATATGCTGATTCCTTCCCACAGATCAATGTACATTTCATACCAATATCATTAGTACTATATCTACATTAGATATGTAATGTACAATTAATAACAATATTATTATTATCATATCAACATTAGATATAATGTAATATACTGATTACTACCGACAGATCAATGTAAATTGAATAACAATATCATTAACACATATCTACATTCGATATAACGTAATATACTGATTCATTCCCGCAGATCAATGTACATTTAATAACAATAACATTATTACTATATGTACAATATATGTAATGTCATGTACAGATTCATTCAAACAGATCAATGTACATTTAATCACAATATCATTAGTACTATATCTACATTCGATATAATGTAATATACTGATTCATTCCCACAGATCAATGTACATTTAACAACAATATCATTTTTACTATTTGTACAGTAGATATAATGTCATATTCAGATTCATTCCCGCAGATCAAAGTACATTTAATAACAATATCATTAGTACTACATCTACATTCGATATAATGTAATATACTGATTCCTTCCCACAGATCAATGTACATTTAATAACAATATCATTGGTACCATATCTACATTCGATACAATGTGACATAATGATTCATTCCCACAGATCAATCTACATTTAATAACAATATCATTATTACCATCTCTACATTAGATATAATGTCATTTACAGATTCATTCCCACAGATCAATGTACATTTAATACCAATATCATTAGTACTATATCTACGTTAGATATGTAATGTACAATCAATAGCAATATTATTATTACCATATCTACATTAGATATAATGTAATGTACTGATTCATTCCCATAGATCAATGTACATTTAATAACAATATCATTAGTACTATACCTACATTAAATATGTAATGTAGATTTAATAACAATATCATTATTACTATATCTACAATAGATATAATGTCCTGTACAGATTCATTCCAACAGATCAATGTACATTTAATCACAATATCATTAGTACTATATCTACATTCGATATAATGTAATCTACTTATTCGTTCCCACAGATCAATGTACATATAATACCAATATCATTAGTACTATATCTACATTAGATATCTACATTAGATATGTAATGTAGAATTAATAACAATATTATGATTACTATATCTAAATTTCATATAATGTAATATACTGATTCCTTCCCACAGATCAATGTACATTTAATAACAATATCATTGGTACCATATCTACATTCGATACAATGTGACATAATGATTCATTCCCACAGATCAATCTACATTTAATAACAATATCATTATTACCATCTCTAGATTAGATATAATGTCATTTACAGATTCATTCCCACAGATCAATGTACATTTAATACCAATATCATTAGTACTATATCTACGTTAGATATGTAATGTACAATTAATAGCAATATTATTATTACCATATCTACATTAGATATAATGTAATGTACTGATTCATTCCCATAGATCAATGTACATTTAATAACAATATCATTAGTACTATACCTACATTAAATATGTAATGTAGATTTAATAACAATATCATTATTACTATATCTACAATAGATATAATGTCCTGTACAGATTCATTCCAACAGATCAATGTACATTTAATCACAATATCATTAGTACTATATCTACATTCGATATAATGTAATCTACTTATTCGTTCCCACAGATCAATGTACATATAATACCAATATCATTAGTACTATATCTACATTAGATATCTACATTAGATATGTAATGTAGAATTAATAACAATATTATGATTACTATATCTAAATTTCATATAATGTAATATACTGATTCATTCCCACAGATCACAGTACATTTAATCACAATATCATTAGTACTATATCTGCATTACATATGTAATGTTCATTTAATATCATTATTACCATATCTACATTAGATATTATGTAATATACTCATTCCTTCCCACAGATCAATGTACATTTAGTAACAATATCATTAGTACTATATCTGCATTAGATATGTAATGTACATTTAATACCAATATCATTAGTAGTATGTCTACATTAGATATGTAATGTACGTTTAATAACAATATCATTATTACCATATCCACATTAGATATAAGGTAATCTACTGATTACTACACACAGATCAGTGTACATTTAATAAGAATATCATTGGTACTATATCTACATTCGATATAATGCAATATACTGATTCATTCCCACAGATCAGTGTACACTTAATACCAATATCATTAGTACTATATCTACATTCGATATAATGTAATATACTGATTCATTCCGACAGATTAATGTACATTTAATAACAATATCATTATTACTATATCTACAATAGATATGTAATGTTCATTTAATATGAATATCATTATTACCATACCTACAGTAGATATAATGTCATTTACAGATTCATTCCCACAGATCAATGTACCTTTAATAACAATATCATTAGTACTATATCTACATTACATATGTAATGATCATTTAAAAACAATATCATTATTACCATATCTACATTAGATATGTAATGTACATTTAATACCAATATTATTATTAGTATATCTACATTAGATATGTAATGTACATTTAATAACAGTATTATTATTATCATATCTACATTAGATATAATGTAATATACTGATTCATTCCCACAGACCAATGTACATTTAATCACAATATCATTAGTACTATTCCTACATTAGATATGTAATGTAGATTTAATAACAATATCATTATTACCATATCTACATTAGATATAATGCCATATACTGATTCCTTTCCACACATCAATGTAGATTTAATAACAATATCATTAGTACTATATCTACATTCGATATAATGTGATATACTTATTCGTTCCCACAGATCAATGTACATTTAATAACAATATCATTAGTACTATATCTACATTAGATATGTAATGTTCATTTAATAACAATATCATTAGTACTACATCTACATTCGATATAATGTAATATACTGATTCCTTCCCACAGATCAATGTACATTTGATAGCAATATCATTATTACTACATCCACATTAGATATGTAATGTACATTTAATATGAATATCATTGGTACTATATCTACATTCGATATAATGTATTATACCGATTCCTTCCCATAGATCAATGTACATCTAATACCAATATCATTAGTACCATATCTACATTCGACATAATGTAATATACTGATTCCTCCCGACAGATCAATGTTCATTTGATAATAATATCATTAGTACTATATCTACATTGGATATAATGTCATATACTGATTCATTCCCACAGATCAATGTAGATATAATACCTATATCATTAGTACTATATCTACGTTAGATATGTAATGTACAATTAATAGCAATATTATTATTACCATATCTACATTAGATATAATGTAATATACTGATTCCTTCCCACAGATCAATGGACATTTAATAACAATATCATTAGTACTATACCAACATTAAATATGTAACGTAGATTTAATAACAATATCATTATTACCATGTCTACATTAGATATAATGTAATATACTGATTCCTTCCCACAGATCAATGTACATTTAATAACAGTATCATTATTTCTATATCTACACTAGATATAATGTCATATACAGATTCATTCCAACAGATCAATTTACATTTAATCACAATATCGTTAGTACTATATCTACATTAAGTATGAAATGTAGATTTAATAACAATATGTTTATTACCATATCTACATTAGATATAATGTAATATGCTGATTCCTTCCCACAGATCAATGTACATTTCATACCAATATCATTAGTACTATATCTACATTAGATATGTAATGTACAATTAATAACAATATTATTATTATCATATCAACATTAGATATAATGTAATATACTGATTACTACCGACAGATCAATGTAAATTTAATAACAATATCATTAACACATATCTACATTCGATATAACGTAATATACTGATTCATTCCCGCAGATCAATGTACATTTAATAACAATAACATTATTACTATATGTACAATATATGTAATGTCATGTACAGATTCATTCAAACAGATCAATGTACATTTAATCACAATATCATTAGTACTATATCTACATTCGATATAATGTAATATACTGATTCATTCCCACAGATCAATGTACATTTAACAACAATATCATTTTTACTATTTGTACAGTAGATATAATGTCATATTCAGATTCATTCCCGCAGATCAAAGTACATTTAATAACAATATCATTAGTACTACATCTACATTCGATATAATGTAATATACTGATTCCTTCCCACAGATCAATGTACATTTAATAACAATATCATTGGTACCATATCTACATTCGATACAATGTGACATAATGATTCATTCCCACAGATCAATCTACATTTAATAACAATATCATTATTACCATCTCTACATTAGATATAATGTCATTTACAGATTCATTCCCACAGATCAATGTACATTTAATACCAATATCATTAGTACTATATCTACGTTAGATATGTAATGTACAATTAATAGCAATATTATTATTACCATATCTACATTAGATATAATGTAATGTACTGATCCATTCCCATAGATCAATGTACATTTAATAATAATATCATTAGTACTATACCTACATTAAATATGTAATGTAGATTTAATAACAATATCATTATTACTATATCTACAATAGATATAATGTCCTGTACAGATTCATTCCAACAGATCAATGTACATTTAATCACAATATCATTAGTACTATATCTACATTCGATATAATGTAATCTACTTATTCGTTCCCACAGATCAATGTACATATAATACCAATATCATTAGTACTATATCTACATTAGATATCTACATTAGATATGTAATGTAGAATTAATAACAATATTATGATTACTATATCTAAATTTCATATAATGTAATATACTGATTCATTCCCACAGATCACAGTACATTTAATCACAATATCATTAGTACTATATCTGCATTACATATGTAATGTTCATTTAATATCATTATTACCATATCTACATTAGATATTATGTAATATACTCATTCCTTCCCACAGATCAATGTACATTTAGTAACAATATCATTAGTACTATATCTGCATTAGATATGTAATGTACATTTAATACCAATATCATTAGTAGTATGTCTACATTAGATATGTAATGTACGTTTAATAACAATATCATTATTACCATATCCACATTAGATATAAGGTAATCTACTGATTACTACACACAGATCAGTGTACATTTAATAAGAATATCATTGGTACTATATCTACATTCGATATAATGCAATATACTGATTCATTCCCACAGATCAGTGTACACTTAATACCAATATCATTAGTACTATATCTACATTCGATATAATGTAATATACTGATTCATTCCGACAGATTAATGTACATTTAATAACAATATCATTATTACTATATCTACAATAGATATGTAATGTTCATTTAATATGAATATCATTATTACCATACCTACAGTAGATATAATGTCATTTACAGATTCATTCCCACAGATCAATGTACCTTTAATAACAATATCATTAGTACTATATCTACATTACATATGTAATGATCATTTAAAAACAATATCATTATTACCATATCTACATTAGATATGTAATGTACATTTAATACCAATATTATTAGTAGTATATCTACATTAGATATGTAATGTACATTTAATAACAGTATTATTATTATCATATCTACATTAGATATAATGTAATATACTGATTCATTCCCACAGACCAATGTACATTTAATCACAATATCATTAGTACTATTCCTACATTAGATATGTAATGTAGATTTAATAACAATATCATTATTACCATATCTACATTAGATATAATGCCATATACTGATTCCTTTCCACACATCAATGTAGATTTAATAACAATATCATTAGTACTATATCTACATTCGATATAATGTGATATACTTATTCGTTCCCACAGATCAATGTACATTTAATAACAATATCATTAGTACTATATCTACATTAGATATGTAATGTTCATTTAATAACAATATCATTAGTACTACATCTACATTCGATATAATGTAATATACTGATTCCTTCCCACAGATCAATGTACATTTGATAGCAATATCATTATTACTACATCCACATTAGATATGTAATGTACATTTAATATGAATATCATTGGTACTATATCTACATTCGATATAATGTATTATACCGATTCCTTCCCATAGATCAATGTACATCTAATACCAATATCATTAGTACCATATCTACATTCGACATAATGTAATATACTGATTCCTCCCGACAGATCAATGTTCATTTGATAATAATATCATTAGTACTATATCTACATTGGATATAATGTCATATACTGATTCATTCCCACAGATCAATGTAGATATAATACCTATATCATTAGTACTATATCTACGTTAGATATGTAATGTACAATTAATAGCAATATTATTATTACCATATCTACATTAGATATAATGTAATATACTGATTCATTCCCATAGATCAATGTACATTTAATAACAATATCATTAGTACTATACCTACATTAAATATGTAATGTAGATTTAATAACAATATCATTATTACTATATCTGCAATAGATATAATGTCCTGTACAGATTCATTCCAACAGATCAATGTACATTTAATCACAATATCATTAGTACTATATCTACATTCGATATAATGTAATCTACTTATTCGTTCCCACAGATCAATGTACATATAATACCAATATCATTAGTACTATATCTACATTAGATATCTACATTAGATATGTAATGTAGAATTAATAACAATATTATGATTACTATATCTAAATTTCATATAATGTAATATACTGATTCATTCCCACAGATCACAGTACATTTAATCACAATATCATTAGTACTATATCTGCATTACATATGTAATGTTCATTTAATATCATTATTACCATATCTACATTAGATATTATGTAATATACTCATTCCTTCCCACAGATCAATGTACATTTAGTAACAATATCATTAGTACTATATCTGCATTAGATATGTAATGTACATTTAATACCAATATCATTAGTAGTATGTCTACATTAGATATGTAATGTACGTTTAATAACAATATCATTATTACCATATCCACATTAGATATAAGGTAATCTACTGATTACTACACACAGATCAGTGTACATTTAATAAGAATATCATTGGTACTATATCTACATTCGATATAATGCAATATACTGATTCATTCCCACAGATCAGTGTACACTTAATACCAATATCATTAGTACTATATCTACATTCGATATAATGTAATATACTGATTCATTCCGACAGATTAATGTACATTTAATAACAATATCATTATTACTATATCTACAATAGATATGTAATGTTCATTTAATATGAATATCATTATTACCATACCTACAGTAGATATAATGTCATTTACAGATTCATTCCCACAGATCAATGTACCTTTAATAACAATATCATTAGTACTATATCTACATTACATATGTAATGATCATTTAAAAACAATATCATTATTACCATATCTACATTAGATATGTAATGTACATTTAATACCAATATTATTAGTAGTATATCTACATTAGATATGTAATGTACATTTAATAACAGTATTATTATTATCATATCTACATTAGATATAATGTAATATACTGATTCATTCCCACAGACCAATGTACATTTAATCACAATATCATTAGTACTATTCCTACATTAGATATGTAATGTAGATTTAATAACAATATCATTATTACCATATCTACATTAGATATAATGCCATATACTGATTCCTTTCCACACATCAATGTAGATTTAATAACAATATCATTAGTACTATATCTACATTCGATATAATGTGATATACTTATTCGTTCCCACAGATCAATGTACATTTAATAACAATATCATTAGTACTATATCTACATTAGATATGTAATGTTCATTTAATAACAATATCATTAGTACTACATCTACATTCGATATAATGTAATATACTGATTCCTTCCCACAGATCAATGTACATTTGATAGCAATATCATTATTACTACATCCACATTAGATATGTAATGTACATTTAATATGAATATCATTGGTACTATATCTACATTCGATATAATGTATTATACCGATTCCTTCCCATAGATCAATGTACATCTAATACCAATATCATTAGTACCATATCTACATTCGACATAATGTAATATACTGATTCCTCCCGACAGATCAATGTTCATTTGATAATAATATCATTAGTACTATATCTACATTGGATATAATGTCATATACTGATTCATTCCCACAGATCAATGTAGATATAATACCTATATCATTAGTACTATATCTACGTTAGATATGTAATGTACAATTAATAGCAATATTATTATTACCATATCTACATTAGATATAATGTAATATACTGATTCATTCCCATAGATCAATGTACATTTAATAACAATATCATTAGTACTATACCTACATTAAATATGTAATGTAGATTTAATAACAATATCATTATTACTATATCTACAATAGATATAATGTCCTGTACAGATTCATTCCAACAGATCAATGTACATTTAATCACAATATCATTAGTACTATATCTACGTTCGATATAATGTAATCTACATATTCGTTCCCACAGATCAATGTACATATAATACCAATATCATTAGTACTATATCTACATTAGATATCTACATTAGATATGTAATGTAGAATTAATAACAATATTATGATTACCATATCTAAATTTCATATAATGTAATATACTGATTCATTCCCACAGATCAAAGTACATTTAATCACAATATCATTAGTACTATATCTACATTAGATATGTAATGTTCATTTAATATCATTATTACCATATCTACATTAGATATTATGTAATATACTCATTCCTTCCCACAGATCAATGTACATTTAATAACAATATCATTAGTACTATATCTGCATTAGATATGTAATGTACATTTAATACCAATATCATTAGTAGTATATCTACATTAGATATGTAATGTATGTTTAATAACAATATCATTATTACCATATCCACATTAGATATAAGGTAATCTACTGATTACTACACACAGATCAGTGTACAATTAATAACAATGTCATTAGTACTACATCTACATTCGATATTATTTAATATACTGATTTATTCCCACAGATCAATGTACATTTAATAACAATATCATTATTACCATATCTACATTAGATATTATGTAATATACTGATTCCTTCCCACAGATCAATGTACATTTAATACCAATATCATTAGTACTACATCTACATTAGATATGTAATGTACAATTAATAACAATATTATTATTACCATATCTACATTAGATATAATGTAATATACTGATTCCTTCCCACAGATCAATGTACATTTAATAACAACATCATTCGTACTATATCTGCATTGGATATAATGTAATATACTGATCCCTTCCCACAGGTCAATGTAAATACTATAGCAAAATCGTTATTACTATATCTACATTACGTATAATGTAATGTATTTACTACGTCCTGCAGATCATTGTACATTTAATAACATCATTAATGCTATAGCTAAATTGGATATGATGTAATATACTCTCCCCTTCCCACAGATCAAGGTGCCTACATTTAATAACAATATCATTATTACTACATCTACATTAGATATGAAGTAATATACTGATCCCTGCCCACAGTTCAATGTACCTATATTTAATAATAATATCATTAGTACAATATCCACATCATATATAATGTAATATACTGATTCCTTCCCACAGATCAATGTACATTAACAACAACATCATTCATGCTATAGCTAAATTGGATATAATGTAATATACTGATCCCTGCCCACAGATCAATGTACCTACATTTAATAACAATATCATTAGTACTATATCTACATTAGATATAATGTAATATACAGATCCCTGCCCATAGTTCAATGTAACTATATTTAATAACAATATCATTAGTACTATATCCACATCACATATAATGTAATATACTGATTCCTTCCCACAAATCAATGTACATTTAATAACAACATTATTCATACTATATCTACACTAGGTATAATGTAACATAGTGATTACATCCCACAGATCAATGTACACATAACAACAACATCATTCATACTATATCTACATGAGATATAATGTTATATACTAATCCCTGCCCACAGATCAATGTATATTTAATAGCGATATCATTATTACTATATCTACATTAGATATAATGTTATATACTGATCCCTGCCCACAGTTCAATGTACCTATACTTAATAACAATATCATTAGTACTATATCCACATCACATATAATGTAATATACTGATTCCTTCCCACAGATCAACGTAGATTTAATAACAACATCATTCATACTATATCAACACTAGGTATAATGTAATATAGTGATTACATCCCACAGATCAAGGTACATTTAATAACAACATCGTTCATACTATATCTACATTGGATGTAATGTAATATACTGATACCTTCCCACAGATCAATGTACATTTAATAACACCATCATTCATACTATATCTACACTGGATATAATACAATATACTGATCCCTTCCTACAGATCAAGGTATCTACATTTAACAACAATATCATAATTACTATATCTACACTAGATATAATGCAATATTCGGATTCCTTCCCACAGATCAATGTACATTTAAAAACAACATCATTCATACTATATCTACATTAGGTATAATGTAATATAGTGATTACATCCCTCAGATCAATGTACATTTAATAGCGATATCATTATTACTATATCCACATTAGATATAATGTAATATACTGATCCCTGCCCACAGATCAACGTACATATAATAGCAATATCATTATTACTATATCTACATTAGATATAATGTAATATACTGATCCCTGCCCACAGATCAATGTACCTACACTTAACAGCAATATCATTAGTACTATATCCACATTACATATAATGTAATATACTGATCCCTGCCCACAGATCAATGTACTTACATTTAATAACAATATCATTAGTACTATATCCACATTACATATAATGTAATATACTGATTGCTTCCCACAGATCAGTGTACCTACATTTCATAACAATATCAATATTACTATATCTACATGAGATATAATGTAATATACTAATCCCTGCCCACAGATCAATGTATATTTAATAGCGATATCATTATTACTATATCTACATTAGATATAATGTAATATACTGATCCCTGCTCACAGATCAAGGTACCTTCATTTAATAACAATATCATTAGTACTATATCTACATTACATCTAATGTAGTATACTGATTCCTTCCCACAGATCAATGTACATGTAATAAGAATATCATTAGTACTATAGCTTTCAAATTATACTACTTCAATTATAAAACTCTTTTATTTTTTATTTTTTTTTACTGAAACTTTTACTAGCGCATTGGTGACATTTTTCTGATTAAAATGGTACCAAACACAATATAGTTTGAATGGGGCGAGGTTATGGGGCGCTGTGTAAAATCCAGGCGGGCCGCAGTCAAAACTTAGTGAAAAGGGACAATCTCAACATTCAGAATGAGAGAAGGACAGAATGACTATAGTGCGTCTCACTCAGCGTCCGGGCGATGTTGCCTTTTTCGCTTGCCTTCGCAGCACAGTTCAAGTGACGTAATCAAGCTAACGCTTGATTCTGACTACGATTCCAACTCGGCAGCCTTTCTACTTAGACGCCACCTTATAACTACTAGCTTAACTAAATTTGTCACGTAACTTGCTCTGTGGTATCCAGATAATGGCGGAACTCGTCTTTGGGAATGCTTTTACGGGAGTCGGTTATTCGTCCTTATATGAAAAGATCTTGAGCTGAATAAGGGCTCATTCGAGAGAGGAAGGTTCAATGCAGGGCGGTCAACTCACCGTTTGAGTGACAAAGCTCTTTTAGTTGCCTAAAAATACTTCGATTTCGTAACTGCATTTTGTCGATTTTTTCTTCTACTTTCGACACTGATATTATTAAATATGGACATAATCTCGTTAAACCATGAGTTGACCGCCCTGCATTGGACCTTCCTCTTTCGAATGAGCCCTCACCCAGCCCTATGTGTTCTCATATAAGGACAAATAACCGATTCCCGTAAACCCATTAATAGGCCCATATTTGCCGGTAATGTCACCTCGCTCCAGTACCCGTGTCTACCCCCTTAATATGTAATCAGATACTTCAGCATGCATATGCATTCAAATAGCATACGAATTTGAATCGACGAACAATACCACTATCTACAGACTCCCAAAAGGAATGATATTGAAATATATGGCGTCCAAATGACACGGCATCCAAACGACACGACGTCCAAAAGGTACGCGTCAGAACGCGTCCAATCGGACCGGCGTCCAAAAGGAACACGTCAGAGCGCGTCCAATCGGTACGGCGTCCAATCGGCACGGCGTCCAATAGAAACGCGTCAAATCCCGTCCAATCGGACCGGCGTTCAAAAGGATCGCATCCAATCGGCGTCTAAAAGAAATGCGTCCTACGGTGACGTACTGGAGATTATCAAGAAAAAGAAATATAATTTGAACAATATATTGTCGGACTACATGTAATTAATATTATTTAGTACAATTGTCAAGAAATTTAGTGAATTCCGTTGTTGCGTGTCCGTTCGCGGAAGGTAGAGAAATTAGGGGAATTAAGGCGCAGGTGTGACAATCCGTAGAACGCGGAGGCGCTCCGCTCGAAAGGCGCGGATGTGAAAATAACAAACTATTATTATCGCTTATTGTACTTTAATATTTTAAAGTTTTATTTAGGCTGACTTTGTAACTTGTTTTTACAATGCGATAAATTTAGCGCGTGAGAAGAACTTGTCTAAATCGAGTGACAAATTCAATCTGACGATTCTGCGCTTGGTGGAGGAGATCTTCGCGCGTTGTCGGTCGATGCCCCTTCCTTGGCCGATCCTGTATCCTCCCTCAGGATCATCCCTCGTCTAATGGTGGAGGAATCCACTCCGTCCTGCGTAGGCCCCTTCTCCTGGCTGTGGTCCACCCTCAGGCGCGTGGAAGTGGAGGCGCTCCGCCAAGACGCTAGAACGTTGCAGCGCACATGCGCTACGAGAAAGCGTGGGACCCAGACAAATTAGGAAACGACAAGGCCTTGTACTTGCCAAAGCAACTCTTGAGGAAATTTACGACCCTCTCAGAGTGCATGAATAGACAGGATATCAAAAAAGACTTCGTAACTTTTAAGGACCGTTCCTGACTTGGTCGAAAACAACGAATTGGCTATGGTCTATCATAAATTAGTCTTTTAAGAATTTTCAAAGTGAAACTATTCCATTTTCTGGATTTCCGGCCTTCTCTCAGCTCGATCACCCACGTCGGGGGTTTACAATGTAGTCTTTGTCTATTTATATAAGTGTACGCACAGATGATGTTTGAATTTCGCTCTTAATTTATGACCGTCGATACAAAAGGTCCTCGACGACCATTTAAGAAATATCGATACAACAGACTATCGATAAATATTCCCATGGCAGTGTCGCCATAACACTCTAAACATATTCACGTGATAACATTTCACGTTACCGTTTTGTAAGATTTTAGGTTATATTTGCCTATGGCAAAATAAAACTAATTCATAGTAATTGAAGTTCCTTTTCTATCTTTTCTCCATAAGCCCTCTTTGAACAAGATCGTTTCTAAATGTTTTAATACTTTTTCTGATTGGTCTTGTTGGCGGAATTCCCCAATTGTCTCAGCCCACGAAGTTGGCAACGAAAGTATTTCGTCGGTGCGTCGTTACCGATAGCGGCAGCACCTCTCGGGCCCACTTTGTCCACGCGGTCCCCTCTTCACGCGGAACCGGTACGATCGACGCCATGATCGATTCTGCTTCTTCTTGTTCGATCGCTTGACACGCAACCGCGTGTTGCTCTCTGTACACGCATCTCGTTCAAGTACGGGCTGCAGTTTAGAATATGGGACACGCCCCCTGATGACGTCACATATTTTTTTTGTAGCTTATCACACAAGGTGTTCATATATGTAGACCATAACTGCCACAAATTTTTTTTAAGCGTCACAATACTTTTTTGTAAAAAGTAAAATTCCATCCCTTTCTCATCTGTCCCGCTTAAGAGGGGAGTGTTTCCTATTGTATACAAAGAGAGGGTCCTGGGGGACACATTGGTGGTGATTTCATTTGTAGGAGGCGTGGGAGTTGGGAGTTATGGGAGGTCAAAGATCAGGACATTCAAAATTTGTGAATGAAGCGTTGATCTTTTTTTTCAACATAATAAGCAATCTTTCTTACAACTTTTTCACAACCCCCCCCTTTTTTTTTTTTTTGAGAGGGGGAAATGCCCTTCGCACACCGGGCATGTAATGCTAAGCCCGGTAGTGTGGGACTCCCAGGATAACCCGATATACCCACTAAAACCCAACCTCTTATCATGTCCCTATTCGAATTCTCGAACGGGATATACAGTTTTTATATCTTTCCATAATTGTTCGAATGGATCTAATTTCCTCTGTCGCACATCTCTATGCCACAGATAGGTGCACAAATGCATTGCCAAATCGTCCTGCTTGTACCCTCTGTTAATGAGGTCATGTTTTAAGTGCTTCCAGCTGCTTCAATCGCTTGGGTGTGGGCTCCGGTCGCAGGATTGACAAATCTTCCCTCACCTTGAGTGCTGTGATTTACGGTCTTGTGTATATAACTCATGTTCGGTATATTGGGCAGATCTTTGTATGCTGCCCACTCATCAGTATGAATTTCAGATCCGGGGGCCACATGTTCCACGATGAGTGGGAAGAGGGTCTCCCTATCTCGTTTATTCTCTTTACATATCTCCAGAGGATAGGAACCTTTCTCATCTATCATACCCAATACCCAGTTACCTTCACGCAATCGACCTCTATTGTACTTCCTTCTCCCTACTTGTTTCGTCGATCTGTACAATATGCCCTGGCCCTCCGATTTGTCCTTCTGCTTCGTAACGTTCGTCCAGTGCTCTCATGCACACCTCACGGCAGTACCTATACCAGTCGGTAACTGTAGCTGACGAAGTGGCCACATCAGTAATTGATGGCTCCCTTATAGCACTATTCTGGCTCATTTTATTCGCAAAAGCATACGTTAGGATAAGCACTCGTTCAGGATCCAGCTTCACATGTTCGAACCAAGTTCCGGACGCTGCACTTCTGGTATAAGGTCCTCGACTTCCGTGCTTTTTCCTACACCTAAACCGTCCGAATGTACCGTGAGATGCTTCAAATTCCATTTTTACTGGTCTCGGACATCTTGGGCACGATTGCTCTATTTCGGGAATTATTTCATTATCCCTAAGCCACTGTAGACAAGTGTTCCTGTCTTTAATAATGCCAGTGGTAAGCTTGAGCAGGTTCATGGCGAAAACACCAAAAACACAAAGCACAGTACAATAAACGATGTCGTTCACGGCTCCTCAGAGGAAAAAATCCAATGGTGTCAAATCCGGTGAACGGGGAGCTCACACATGGGAAGGAGATCTTTGTCCTATCCACCGCGATCCAAACATTTGATTTAGAAACTGTTGCACCATTCGGCTGGAGTGCGGTGGAGCACCATCGTGCATAAAATAGGTTGAATTACGTTGACTTCGCGGAATGATGTGCCGCAGTTCACTTAAGAGTTTCGATCTTAGAAATTGAAGATATGTTGCACTGGTTAACCGTGTCGGCAAATAGATCGGGCCGATAATATGGTTGCCAATGATGCCTGCCCAGACATTAACGGTGAACCTTCCTTGATTAAATTGCTCCATCATCGCATGGGGGTTGCAGTACGCCCAAATCCTTGCATTCCGCCGATTGAGGATGTTGCTACTCGAAAAGCTGCTCTCATCCGTGAATAGGACCCGTTCCAAAAAGCGTGGATCGTGTCGCAGTTTATGTAACATCCAGTTACAAAATTCTCGCCGTGTGGCATAATCATTAGGGCGTAGGGCTTGGATACGTCGAATTTTATATGGTCGCAGACCTTCTTCGCGTATTATACGCCGCACTGTCATGTGCGAGATTCCTACTCTTGTCGCGATGCTCCGTAACCCCATCAGTGGATAAGCTCTTGCGAGAGCTATAACTTTTTCTTCCATCTGTCAATGCATTCGAGGTCGACCTGCTCCATTACGTCTTGTAGTAAGCTGCATCACGATTTCCTGCTCCCCGAATTGATAATCCAGTCGCGCAAAATCTCGTCTATCAGGAATTTCGTTGAGGTGTAATCGTCTTCCATTGTTCCGCACTAAATCACGACAAATCTTACGAGCTAAAGAATAATTTGGTCCCGCTTCGTCAATAGCACGCAACATAACTCGAATATTTTTATATTTCGGCATGTTCACTGTTTCGTGGTTCCGAATAAACTGCCTTTTTACGGAGTTCGAAACCGTGCGAGATGGAGGCGTTTCCTACTGAAGTCATAAAAACTACAGAGGAAAAAAAGAAAGGAAATAAGGAAAACAGGGAGAAGAATAGGGATGGGGTGAACACCACATCTACAAGTTCAACAACCGAGTGGCCGTTCGCATAGAACCTACACCAATTCACGTGTAATGCTGATCCGATACTTTTTATGACGCTCGACCTCCAGGCATAAAGAAAGAAGGACAGAAACAAAGAGCGGCAGAGAGGAAGAAGGATGGACTGAAGGAACGAACGAAGGAAGGATAGACGGAAATAGAAAGAAGGAAGTAGGAAAGAGAGAAAGCAAGAACGGGAGGAAAAGAGAAAGGAAACAAGCAGCAGCAAAAAAAGTGTAAGAACGAGAAAATAAAATGCTTAGTGGGGAAGCTGAGATCACGACCTGTTTCTATGCGGAGCCGATGCTTTCAACCTTGGATTTGACTACAAAATATACGCACATTATAAATAAAATGATTTCCAGAACTAATAGAATTTTATCATCACTCTCGGAGAGAACGAGCTGATTTGGTATATCCGGTTCACTGAAAACCTCATTTCCGAGACAAGACAAATGGTGCAGCAACTAATACGATTTTTTGTTCCTCGATCAACAACCTTTGCATCTATATTTTAGATGCAAAACTTCTGCGAATAAAACTCATTTATATTGTCTTTTGCAAATTGCAACAATAATGAATATAATGATATATTTCACGAGATTCGAATGTTTGATGCAGTCCTTTGCGTAATAATTAACTGATGCATTAACTGCGTAACTGCGATGTGTTAACGAACTGTGAAATGATAAAACTATACATTTATCTAGCGTTTATATTCGAAGTGCAAAACTTCAATCAGTTAAATTCATTTTTATTTTCGTTTACACGGAGTAGCTCTTCATCTTTTTAAATATGCTCTTCCTAGAATTTACCCTACCTATATGCTGGCATTGTGATTGAAATTCAAGAATTGTCCTATAGCATGAAATTCGAGCGATACGCGAGACTGACGCGCCAAGATCACTGGAGAGGGGTACCGCGTGACTTAACGTTTAATGCATTAACGTATAGGGAAACGTTAACGGCTTTTTTCTAGGGGAAGGGTTGATTTCCGGCATATAGTTCCTTTCAGACGTTTTATCCCCTCCATGAGCACCATACGATAAGCTAATAAAAAAATTTGACATTGAAATTAGGGGTCAAGGTGAATTTTGAGGTCGCTTTCTTTAACAGATCTCCACCGATCCAGAGGTGTAGAATCACCCCATATAGGTCGGGACATTTAATTTTTTTACACGCTGTACATTGATCTGTGGGAAGGAATCAGTATATTACATTATGTCCAACGTAGATATAATAATAATGACATTGTTATTAAATGTATGTTACATATCTAATGTAGATATAGCAATAATAATATTGTTATTAAACGGATATTACATTATATCCACGTAGATATAGTAATAATGACATTGTTATTAAATGTACATTGATCTGTGGGATGTAATCACTATATTACATTATACCTAATGTAGATACAGTAATAACGATATTGCTAATATATGTACATTGATCTGTGGGAAGGTATCAGTATATTGCATTATATCCAATGTAGATATAGTTTGAATGATGTTGTTATTAAATGTACATTGATCTGTGGGAAGGAATCAGTATATTACATCATATGTAATGTAGATATAGTTCCAATGATATTGTTATTACATGTACATTGATCTGTGGGAAGGAATCACTATATTACATTATATGTAATGTGGATATGGTAATAATGATTTGTTATTAAATGTGTATTACATATCTGATGTAGATATAGTAATAACGATATTGCTATTATATGTACATGGATCTGTGGGAAGGGATCCGTATATTACATTATATCCAATGTAGATATAGTATGAATGATGTTGGTATCAAATGTACATTGTTCTGTGGGATGTAATCACTATATTACATTATACCTAATGTAGATATAGTAATAATGATTTCGCTTTTAAATGTACATTGATCTGTGGAATGTAATCACTATATTACATTATATGTAATGTAGATATAGTACTAATGATATTGTTATTAAATGTTCATTGATCTGTGGAAAGGAATCTGCATATGACGTTATATCTAATGTAGATATAGTAATAATGATATTGTTATTACAGTTACATTGATCTGTGGGAATGAATCAGTATATTACATTATATCGCATGTAGTGTTGTGCCCGGCAACGAGCACATGGGTCATCGTACGACCATCGCCCGGCTAAAGAATGTCCGAATCAGCAGTACATACCGATAGCGAAACTCTGCAAGCTAGCAGAGCACGCGCCGGGCAGCACGACCTTTTTTTGTCATTCGCACGCAACGCGACACATTATAAAAGAGCGAACAAATGTAAAGACAGCAGATTGTAAGAAGCTCGTTTTCGGTAATAAACCCTCGACTGTTACTCGAACACCGGTGAATTCAAATTCTTCAACCGTTCCAGAACCCGAAATCCCAAAATTCGCCTGAGGGCACAACAAATTTGGTGGCAGCGGTGGGATGTTGTTAATTATATCGGGTTGAAAGTGCAAATCCAGTGAAATTCACGAAGTCCTGGTTCAACACCGTCGTAGACACTGTTCGTTGCTGGCATCGCCAAACGAAAAGAGACTACCGTTTTGCTACTGAGGTGGCATCCAAGAGCTGACCCAGGACTGACTCTGAGGAGTCGTTCACCAGCCCCATAAAGCGGCAAGTCAGTATCAGGTCTGGTGTGAACCATACGACTAGGAAGCATTCGAAGACCGATCAAAGGACCGTCGATATCGAAGGAGGCACCCTGGTAAAGGCACCCTAGAAGGTTTGAATCCAGTCCTTTCCTCTCCATCGACGCCGGGAGCAAACGGGAGTTCGAGTAAAGGCAGCCATCAGCGACCCGAGGGCCATTGGCAGCAAGTTCGGGGGATTCCACAGCGAGCGACCTAGGACAACGAGGATGTGCAAGCGACTAATCCTGTAAGTCCCAATCTCACTTGAAAGCGAAATTGTAAACCAGAATCTTGAATGTCGGAGCATGGTGTCGATATAATTCGTTTCCGATTACCCAATACTAGAACCTTTCAAGATCGTTTGAATCGATATTTGACAACTATTTAACCTTTGACCGTGATGTTGTTTCAAATACACCTTTTTCCGACTCAGAACTACCAGTGCGTAGACTTATACGCGCTCCACGTATAGACTTCGACATCGATTCACCGAGCGGTAGTGTAAATTTCGAACAAATGACTGTAGAAAGAGAGTTCCTTATCGTCGAACACGATTTTAGTTTACTCGAAACGCAAAACATGGCAGTTCCCGTAATCAAAGCACTTTCCTTAGTGAGGCAATTCGGGGGAGAATCCGCTAATGAGGTAACTTCGTTTTTAAAATCATGCGATATTGCGTCGGAGTTGGTTTCCGGGGCCGGACGACCCCTATTGCTGCGAACAATTTTAGGTACAAAACTAAAGGGGAGAGCAGCTACAGAATTTGGTTACCGAGACATAGACAACTTTGACACATTGAAGACGACACTAACTACACTATTCACGGAACAACGCTCCTTGTGTGCGGTGCAGACAGAATTCAACGCTTGTCGACAGAGGGACAGCGAAAACGTTAGGTCTTTTGCAACTCGAGTAGAGAAACTAACTGTAGAATTGACTGAATTAATGACTAAACCAGGAAACAGTAACGAAGTAAACATGGCTTTGGCGGATTCCGTAAACGAACAGGCACTAAATATATTTAGTTTAGGGTTGAAAGAAAAATTGAGGGTGATCATAAGGTCTAGGAAGTATACCACGCTTAGAGTAGCAATCTCAGCGGCTATAGAAGAAGAGCAGGCAATGGGTTTAAATACGACGCGTAGCTTCGAAAATCAAGGAAATTCCAGTTATTCGAGGGGAAGAGTAGGACAAAACTCCAGCGCGCTACAGTGTGAGAGGTGCCACAGGCAAGGGCATCTGGCAAAAAATTGTTATGCGCAACTGAGTGTACCACGGCCATCATTACCACCGTCGAGACACTCGACTAGTGGTCAAGGGTTCGGAATTAAACGAGAGGTGCATCGAGCTTCTGTGATATGCAATTATTGCAGAAGACCAGGGCATGTTCAGCGCGACTGTAGAACGTTAATGAGAGACAACGGAGGCCAACCAAGAAATAGTAATATTAATCTAGCAGTCGTAAAACAGCGCGTCACGGACACAAACAGAGAAAGAAACCCGAGAATTGACGAAGCGACCAGACCGCAAGAATCAGAAACGAATCAAGGACCGCCGCTCCGATCCTATGAAGTAAATTGTACAGAGGGGAATTCAGGGTTAAAAAATATAGTAGAGATAGAGGCAAAGGAATTAAAATCTCCCAAAGTACGAATGTTAGTGGATACTGGAGCAGACATTACCCTCCTAAAGTATAGCAGAATTCGTGGCGAAGTGCGCACCACTCGTGAAGTGGTAACCTTGAGGGGCTTCGATCGCACGGAAACCCCGACAGTGTGCAAGATAAATTTACATATAAAAATAGGAAATGAATATATTAAACACCCATGTCGCGTAGTTAAGGATGATTTCCCGTTAAGGGCCGATGGAATTTTAGGGTACGACTTCATAACAAAACATAGGGCCATCATTAGACCGGGAATGCGAGTAGAAGTATTAGGAACACACTGGCCTTTAATTCAAGGTGACGAAATTCAACTGTAACCGCGTTCTGAAACAATAATACGGGCACGTACGGACAGGAATGGACAAGGAGTAGTTGAAAAACAAACAATAGGCCAAGGGGTATATATTGGATGCTGCCTGACAGATGCTAAAGATGGCATGTGCCCCGTACCCGTAGTAAACTTAACCGACTGTACGATACAGTTACGTCCGCCGACGGTGCAGCTGGATATGACCCCGATAGCGCTCGACACTGACCTACCCGAACCTGGGGACAAGGACCGCGAAGAAACGCTGATTTATGACATTAGAGCCTTAGTTGGAATGGACAGAATAAAAACGTGGCGAGACAGCGTAAAGACAGAGCATTTAAACACTGAAGAAAGGTCGAATTTAATGGAACTTTGCGAAAAGTTTAACGACATATTTTATTTAGAGAGCGACAAATTAGGTTATACGGACAAGGTCAGGCATAACATACGGCTCATCCCAAACGCGAAACCTGCGAACGTTAAACCATACAGACTTCCGCAAATTCATAAGGAAGAAGTAGAAAAACAAGTCACAGAAATGATCAAACAAGGAATAGTGAGTCCTAGCACGAGTGAATGGAACGCCCCATTGTTAGTAGTGCCCAAGAAATCCGATGATTCGGGCAAAAAGAAATATAGGGTAGTGGTTGATTTTAGGAAGTTGTACGATCTGATGGTAGGTGACTCCTTCCCCCTACCCAATATAACAGAAATTCTTGACCAACTCGGCGGCGCCAAATATTTTACTACGCTAGATCTAGCCGCCGGATTCCATCAGATCGCCATGGATCCCAACGATCGCGAAAAAACCGCATTCTCTACACCTTACGGGCATTTCGAATTTAACCGAATGCCATTCGGCTTAAAGGGAGCGCCTCAAACCTTCCAAAGAGCAATGGAGGCCTTACTGGGAGGATTACGGGGCATAAAGTGTTTCGTTTACATCGACGACATAGTGATCCATGGACGCTCCCTACAGGAACACCAGGAAAGGCTGACGCAAATTTTTATCAGAATAAGAGACAGCGGGTTAAAATTGCAGCCCTCCAAATGCCGGTTTTTACGTAAGGAAACCATTTATTTGGGTCATGTAATTACCGAAGAGGGTATTAAACCATACCCTGCAAAATTAGAAGCAGTTAAAAAATTTCCAGTCCCAAAGAACGTAAAGGATGTACAGTCCTTCTTGGGATTGGCAGGCTATTACCGTAAATTCATAGAGCATTTTTCTAATCTTGCAAAACCACTAACCCAATTATTAAAGAAGGATACAGCATTCAGATGGACGGTCCAGGAGCATGAAGCTTTCGAAATATTAAAGGAAAAACTAACAACAGCACCGATTCTTCAGTACCCTGATTTTTCTAAACCCTTCACGTTGACGACGGACGCATCTGGTAAAGCGTTAGGCGCGGTATTATCGCAACAGTACGAAAGTAAGGATTTACCGATAGCGTATGCAAGTAGAATACTAAACAAGGCGGTAATTAACTACAGTACAACCGAAAAGGAGCTTTTAGCTATTGTATGGGCGACACAGCATTTCAGACCCTATTTATACGGGACAAAATTTGAAATAGTGACCGATCGTAAACCGCTAACATGGTTGTTCAGTGTTAAAGACCCCGGGTCTAGGTTAATTAGATGGAGGTTAAAATTGGAAGAATATGACTACAAAATTCGTTACAAAGAGGGAAAAAATAACCAAAACGCGGATGCTCTTAGTAGAATGTATTTAGTCAAACGCGGAAGAAGGAGGCCGCGGAAGCTGATAGATCAGCCGGAGGTAGATCAGCGTGTCGCGAAAACAGCAGTCGCAGCATGTGACGACAGTGACATAGAGGTCGACGAACCGCTCGCAGAAACAGACTCTGACGTCTCAGCAACGACATCAAATAACTCTCTCACGGAGGACGAAAAAAACGTATACTATACGAATACCACGACGCCCCGTTAGGTGGTCATTTAGGAATAAAACGAACCTTGAAACGGTTATTTTTGAAGCATTCGTGGCCAGGGATGAAGAAAGACGTAGAAGAATATATCTCAAAGTGCGTAAAATGCCAAAAAAACAAATTATGTAAGTCCTCTAAAGCTCCAATGGTTATTACAGATACACCTTCAGAACCGTTTGAAAAATGCGCTTTGGATATAGTAGGTTCCCTCCCAGAGACGAACAATCGAAATAAATACATATTAACCTTTCAAGATGCGTTGACAAAATTCAGTAAGGCCTTGCCAATGGCGGATCAAGAGGCAAGCACGGTAGCAAAGGCTTTCGTAACCAAAATAGTCTGCGAACACGGAATTCCGAAAATACTACTTACTGACTAAGGAACAAATTTCCTTAGTCAAATCTTTAAGGACACGTGTAAATTGCTAAAAATAGATAAAATTCAAACGACAGCCTATCACCCGCAATCAAACGGAGCTCTCGAGAGGAGCCATAGAACTTTGGCAGAATATTTAAAAAATTTTATAAATGAGGACCAATCAAACTGGGACGAATGGTTACCCTACGCGTTCACTTATAACACTACACCCCATTCTTCCACCGGTTTCACCCCTTACGAATTACTATTTGGAAGACAAGCAGAATTACCCTCATCTCTTTCGCGTGCACCTGAGCCAAACTACGTTTACGATCACTACGCGCATGAATTAAAGCAAAGGTTAAGATCAACTAACGCAATAGCTCGAGACGCTCTAAAAAATAGTAAGTTACAATCTAAACGCTGTTACGATAAAAAGGCAAGGAGTCGTAAATTCAATCTAGGTGACAGAGTGTTACTTCGGGACGATACAGTTAGACGAGGACGAGCGAAGAAATTAACACCGGTCTGGATTGGTCCTTACACGATAATGCAAACGCACGACAACGAAAACTAAATTATAAAAAAGGGGCGCTGGACCATGCGTGTCCACACTAACAGGCTAAAACATTTTGCGGTTAAAAATGCGAGCAAGCATTAAACAAAAAAAAAAAAAAAAAAAAACACCACTTAACTTCTAACTAATAATTAAAACCTATTCCTGACACTGCCTTTCAGGATAGCTTTCCTGTTCCAAATAGCGTCGAGCGAGTCACCGGAAAGTAGCACCCAAGAAATCACGAAATTCTCACACCACCCTGGCATCTATTTTGAAGAATTAGGAATCCTACACGCGTACAAGGATACTTGGAAGTTGGTAGTCCACGTGAACACAACCCCACTGGCCGAGCGCCATGAAAAAATCCAAACAGCACTAACCGACACCCTGAGACAGTGTATTGGCAAACACGATCATAGACTTAATGGTTTCTGCAGAAAGTTATCCACAATGTCTAACATGCTACTAGAACAAGTAAATACCAACCTTAACATTGTATTCCAAATTATCGGTACATCTAACCGCACACGCCGTGGTCTAATAGACGGAATAGGTTATTTGGGGAAAGCACTATTCGGAACAATGGACGCCAACGACAGGAAAACGATTAACAAACAAATTCAAATTTTGAGACAAGAAGGGAGTACACTACGGACGTCACTACTGGACCAAATACAAGTAGTAAACGCCAACATCAAACTCTTCAACGAGTCAATTTCCAATATAAATTATAACGAACGCACATTACTAGACGCAACAAATACTCTCAGACAACTACTAATATCAGAGACAGGCAACCAAAACTTCCAAGCTGCAATTGACGAAAATGCGATAATCATCGAAAGCATAATAAGGGATCTCGCAGGAGACGTAAAAAATTTATTAGACTTTGCCATAGAAATAAGAAAGGGAACTCTCAATCCACTAGTTATTTCACCAACACAGATTATTGAATACCTTAATTCGGCCTTGCCTCTATTACCTAAGGGTTTAAATTTTCCATTACCGCTCTCCACCGTATACGTACACTCTCTATACGAACTGATCAATCTAGTGGCCTATTCCGATTCCCATTCTATCACCACAATAATCGAAATTCCCTTATTACATCCAAAAGTACATAGATTAAGCAAAGTATATCCCGTCCCGACAAAGATAAACGAATCATTATACGCGTATTTGGACACTTCCGAGGCATACATAGCAGTTGATATATCGAGTCTAGATTTCATACGAATTAGTGACAAAGATTTAGACAAATGTAAAAGGTTAAACAGCAATTATTTGTGCAAAACGTACCATCCCGTTTTCAAGGCCATCCCGCAAGGCCCATGCGAAGTGCAAATGTTCACGAAAGTAGTCCAACACCCAAAAAATTGCAACATTAGATTCATAACCTTAAATCAAACAATACTAATCGAACTGCACCACCCCGGGACATGGATTTATGTAACTCCAAAACCCATCCAGTTAGTTATCACATGCGAGCAGCACACCACTCAGATAATTCAATTACAAGACTCTGGTATTATAGCGATCAAAGCAAAATGTACAATTTCCACGACCGAATTTACAATAGAAACAGGAAAAATTTATAAATCCGAAAAAACAATAGGCTATTTACCTACTTATAATTTAACAGTACCCGATCTACCTAAAGTATTAGACATAGCACACCTCCAACACGTCCAACAGTATAAACTACGAAAAATTATTAAACATCCCGAAGAATTGCATGCGATTAGTAAAAGTCTATTAAATGTAAAAGCCGAACTCAGTGCAAATAATAACATTATACCTGTAGAATACCATTATAGCCTCATTTCATCGCTTTCAATAAGCGGAATAATTGTAATTATCGCGAGTATAGTAATTTTTTATAAATACGTTCCTAAAATGAAATATAAAGGAAAAAACCAACAAGCTAACAATCCGCAAATAAAGACAATAGAACAAACCCCAGTTTCATACCTCAACGAATCACAAATCGTCATCACAGCGAAACGCAATAAAACAGATCAGAAGCGAACATTATAAATATTACTAACACGTTAAAGCGGCATATATTAAACACAGTTATCTATTTAATAGCTTATATATAAATAATAATAAGAAAAGAAAAAAAGGGGGGAGAAATTTCATATACGATAAGTAATAAGTAAGTAATTGTAAGTCGAATAAGTGTAAGCGCACTCCTTCCACGGGGGGAGGGATGTTGTGACCGGCAACGAGCACATGGGTCATCGTACGACCATCGCCCGGCTAAAGAATGTCCGAATCAGCAGTACATACCGATAGCGAAACGCTGCAAGCTAGCAGAGCACGCGCCGGGCAGCATGACCGTGTTTGGTCATTCGCACGCAATGCGACACATTATAAAAGAGCGAACAAATGTAAAGACAGCAGATTGTAAGAAGCTCGTTTTCGGTAATAACCGCTCGACTGTTACTCGAACACTGGTGAATTCAAATTCTTCAACCGCTCCAGAACCCGAAATCCCAAAATTCGCCTGAGGGCACAACAGTAGATATAGTACTAATTATATTGTCATTAACTGTACATTGATGTGGGGGAAGGAATCAGTATATTACATTATGTCCAACGCAGATATAGTAATAATGGCATTGTTTATAAATGTATATTACATATCTAATGTAGATATAGTAATAATGATATTGTTATTAAATGTACATCGATCTGTGGGAAGGAATCAGCATATTACATTATATCTAATGTAGATGTAGTACTAATGACAAGGTTTTTAAATGCATATTGATCTGTGGGGATAAATCAGTATATTACATTATATCGAATGTAGATATAGTACTAACGATACTGTTATTAAGTGTACATTGATCTGTTGGAACGAATAAGTATATCAGTTTATATCGAATGTGGATATCGTACCAATGATATTGTTATTAAATGTACATTGATCTGTGGGAATGAACCAGTATATTACATTATATCTAATGTAGATATGGTAACATTGATATTGTCATTAAATGTACATTGATCTGTGGGAATGAATTTGTATATGACATTATACCTAATGTAGATATGGTAATAATGATATTGTTATTAAATGTACATTGATCTGTGGGAATGAATCTGTATATGACATTATATCTAATGTAGATATAGTAATAATGATATTGTTATTAAATGTACATTGATCTGTGGGAATGAATCAGTATATTACGTTATATCAAATGTACATATGGTACTAATGATTTTGTTGTTAAATGTACATTACATATCTAATGTAAATATAGTAATAATGATATTGTTATTAAATGCACATTGATCTGTGGGAATGAATCAGTATATTACATTGTCTCTAATGTAGATATGGTAATAATGATACTGATATTAAATGTACATTACATATCTAATGTAGATATAGTACTAATGATATTGTTATTATATGTACATAGGTCTGTGGGAATGAATCAGTATATCACATTATATGGAATGTACAAATAGTGCTAATGATATTGGTATTAAATGTACATTGATCTGTGGGTAGCAATCAGTATATGACATTATATCTAATGTAGATATAGTAATAATGATATTGTTAATAATGTACATTGATCTGTGGGAATGAATCTATATATTACATTGTATCGAATGTAGATATAGTGCTAATGATATTGTTATTAAATGTACATTGATCTGTGGGTAGCAATCAGTATATTACATTATATCTATTGTAGATATGGTAATAATGACATTGGTACTAACTGTAGGTACATTGATCTGCTGGAATGTATTACTATATGACATTATATCTAATGTAGATATAGTAATAACGATATTGTTATTAAATGTACATTGATCTGTGGGAATGAGTCAGTATATTACATTATATCGAATGTAGATATAGTACTAATGATATTGTTATTAAATGTACATTGATCTGTTGGAATGTATCTGCATATGACATTACATATCGAATGTGGATATAGTACCATTGATATTGTTATTAAATGTACATTGATCTGTGGGAAGGAATCAGTATATTACATTATATCTAATGTAGATATGGTAATAATGATATTGTCATTAAATGTACATTGATCTGTGGGAATGAATCTGTATATTTCATTATATCGAATGTAGATGTGGTGCTAATGATATTGTTATTAAATGAACATTGATCTGTGAGAAGGCATCCGTATATTACATTATATCTAGTGTAGATATGGCAATAATGACATTGGTACTAAATGCAGGTACATTGATCTGTTGCAATGTATCACTATATGACATTATATCTAATGTAGATATGGTAATAAAGATATTGTTATTAAATGTACATTATATATCTAATGTGGATATAGTGCTAATGATATTGTTATTAAATGTGCATTGATCTGTGGGTAGCAATCAGTATATTACAATATATCCCATGTAGATATGGTAACAAGATATTGTTATTAAATGTACATTGATCTGTGGGATCGAATCAGTATATTACGTTATATCTAGTGTAGATATGGTAACAATCACATTGGTACTAAATGTAGGTACATAGATCTGTTGGAATGTATCACTATACGACATTATGTCTAATGTAGATATAGTAATAATGATATTGCTATTAAATGTACATTCATCTGTGGGAATGAATCAGTATATTACATTATGTCGAATGTAGATATAGTGCTAATGATATTGTTACTAAATGTACATTGACCTGTTGGTAGCAATCAGTATATTACATTATATCTAGTGTAGATATGGCAATAATGACATCGGTACTAAATGTAGGTACATTGATCTGTTGCAATGTATCAGTATATTACATTATATCTAATGTAGATATGGTGATAATGATATTGATACGAAATGTACATTACATATCTAATGTAGATATAGTACTAATGATATTGTTATTATATGTACATAGATCTGTGGGAATGTATCAGTATATCACATTATATGGAATGTACAAATAGTGCTAATGATATTGTTATTAAATGTACATTGATCTGTGGGTAGCAATCAGTATATGACATTATATCTAACGTAGATATAGTAATAATGATATTGTTAATAATGTACATTGATCTGTGGGAATGAATCTATAAATTACATTGTATCGAATGTAGATATAGTGCTAATGATATTGTTATTAAATGTACATTGATCTGTGGGTAGCAAGCAGTATATTACATTATATCCCATGTAGATACAGTAACAAGATATTGTTATTAAATGTACATTGATCTGTGGGATCGAATCAGTATATTACGTTATATCTAGTGTAGATATGGTAACAATCACATTGGTACTAAATGTAGGTACATAGATCTGTTGGAATGTATCACTATACGACATTATGTCTAATGTAGATATAGTAATAATGATATTGTTATTATATGTACATTCATCTGTGGGAATGAATCAGTATATTACATTATATCGAATGTAGATATAGTGCTAATGATATTGTTACTAAATGTACATTGACCTGTGGGTAGCAATCAGTATATTACATTATATCTATTGTAGATATGGTAATAATGACATTGGTACTAACTGTAGGTACATTGATCTGCTGGAATGTATTACTATATGACATTATATCTAATGTAGATATAGTAATAACGATATTGTTATTAAATGTACATTGATCTGTGGGAATGAGTCAGTATATTACATTACATCGAATGTAGATATAGTACTAATGATATTGTTATTAAATGTACATTGATCTGTTGGAATGTATCTGCATATGATATTACATATCGAATGTGGATATAGTACCAATGATATTGTTATTAAATGTACATTGATCTGCGGGAAGGAATCAGTATATTACATTATATCTAATGTAAATATGGTAATAATGATATTGTCATTAAATGCACATTGATCTGTGGGAATGAATCTGTATATGACATTATACGTAATGTAGATATGGTAATAATGATATTGTTATTAAATGTACATTGATCTGTGGGAATGAATCAGTATATGACATTATATCTAATGTAGATATAGTAATAATGATATTGTTATTAAATGTTCATTGATCTGTGGGAATGAATCAGTATATTATGTTATATCAAATGTACATATGGTACTAATGATTTTGTTGTTAATTGTACATTACATATCTAATGTAGATATATTGCTAATGATATTGTTATTAAATGTACATTGATCTGTGGGTAGCAATCAGTATATTATATTATATCCCATGTAGATATCGTAATAATGACATTGGTATTAAATGTAGGTACATTGATCTGTTGGAATGTATCTGCATATGACATTATATATCGAATGTAGATATAGTACTAATGATATTGTTGTTAAATGTACATTGATCTGTGGGTAGTAATCAGTATATTATATTGTATCGAATGTAGATATAGTACCAATGATATTCATATTAAATGTACATTACATATCTAATGTGGATGTAGTAATAATGATATTGCTATCAAATGTACATTGATCTGTGGGAAGGAATCAGTATATTACATTATATCGAATGTAGATGTAGTACTAATGATATTGTTATTAAATGTACTTTGATCTGCGGGAATGAATCTGAATATGACATTATATCTACTGTACAAATAGTAAAAATGATATTGTTGTTAAATGTACATTGATCTGTGGGAAGGAATCAGTATATTACATTATATCTAATGTAGATATGGTACTAATGATATTGTTATTAAATCTACGTTACATATATAATGTAGGTATAGTACTAATGATATTGGTATTACATGTACATTGATCTATGGGAATGAATCAGTATATTACATTATATGTAATGTAGATATGGTAATAATAATATTGCTATTAATTGTACATTACATATCTAACGTAGATATAGTACTAATGATATTGGTATTATATCTACATTGATCTGTGGGAATGAATCAGTATATTACATTATATCTAATGTATATATGGTAACAATGATGTTGTCATTAAATGTACATTACAAATTTAATGTAGGTATAGTACTAATTGTATTGTTGTTAAATGTACATTGATCTGTGGGAAGGAATCAGTATATTACATTATAGCGAATGTAGATATAGTACTAATGATATTGGTATTAAATGTACATTGATCTGTGGGAAGGAATCGGTATATTACATTATATCTAATGTAGATATGGTAAGAATGATATTGTTATTAAATCTACATTACATATAAAATATAGGTATAGTACTAATGATATTGGTATTAAATGTACATTGATCTGTGGGAATGAATCAGTATATAACATTATATCCAATGTAGATATAGTACTAATGATATTGTTATCAAATGAACATTGATCTGTCGGGAGGAATCAGTATATTACATTATGTCGAATGTAGATATGGTACTAATGATATTGGTATTAGATGTACATTGATCTATGGGAAGGAATCGGTATAATACATTATATCTAATGTAGATATGGTAATAATGATATTGTTATTAAATCTACATTACATATATAATGTAGGTATAGTACTAATGATATTGGTATTAAATGTATATTGTTCTGTGGAATGAATCAGTATATAACATTATATCGAATGTAGATATAGTACTAATGATATTGTTACCAAATGTACATTGATCTGTGTGAAGGAATCAGCATATTACATTCTATCTAATGTAGATATGGTAATAAACATATTGTTATTAAATCTACATTACATATTTAATGTAGATATAGTACTAACGATATTGTGATTAAATGTAAATTGATCTGTTGGAATGAATCTGTATATGACATTATATCTAGTGTAGATATGGTAATAATGATATTGTTATTAAATCTACGTTACATATTTAATGTTGGTGTAGTACTAATTGTATTGTTGTTAAATGTACATTGATCTGTGGGAGGGAATCAGTATATTACATTATAGCGTATGTAGATATAGTACGAATGATATTGGTATTAAATGTACATTGATCTGTGGGAAGGAATCAGTATATTACATTGTATCTAATGTAGGTATGGTAATAATGATATTGTTGTTAAATCTACATTACATATTTAATGTAGGTATAGTACTAATGATATTGTTATTAAATGTACATTGATCTGAGGAAATGAATCAGTATATTACATTATATCGAATGTAGAAATAGTACTAATGATATTGTTATTAAATGTACATTGATCTGTGGGAGGGAATCAGTATATTACATTATAGCGTATGTGGATATAGTACGAATGATATTGTTATAAAATTTACATTGATCTGTGGGTAGTAATCAGTATATTACATTATATCTAATGTAGATATGATAATAATAATATTGTTATTAATTGTACATTACATTATATCTAATGTAGATATGATAATAATAATATTGTTATTAATTGTACATTACATATGTAATGTAGATATAGTACTAATGATATTGGTATGAGATGAACATTGATCTGTGGGAAGGAATCTGCATATTACATTATATCTAATGGAGATATGGTAATAATGATATTGTTATTAAATCTACGTTACATATTTAATGTTGGTATAGTACTACTGATATTGTTATTAAATGTCCATTGATCTGTGGGAAGGAATCAGTATATTACATTCTATCGTATGTATATATGGTAATAACGATTTTGTTATTAAATGTACACTACATATCGAATGTGGACATAATATCAATGATATTGCTATTAAATGAACATTGATCTGTGGGAACGTATCCGTATATTGCACTCTATCTAATGTAGATATGGTAATAATGATATTGTTATTAAATCTACATTACATATCTAATGTAGGTATAGTACTAATGATATTGTTATTAAATGGACATTGATCTGAGGAAATGAATCAGTATATTACATTATATCGAATGTAGAAATAGTACTAATGATATTGTTATTAAATGTACATTGATCTGTGGGAGGGAATCAGTATATTACATTATAGCGTATGTGGATATAGTACGAATGATATTGTTATAAAATTTACATTGATCTGTGGGTAGTAATCAGTATATCACATTATATCTAATGTAGATATGGTAATAATGATATTGTTATTAAATCTACATTACATATATAATGTAGGTATAGTACTAATGATATTGGTATTAAATGTACTTTGATCTGTGGGAATGAATCAGTATATTACATTATATCGAATGTAGAAATAGTACTAATGATATTGTTATTAAATGTACATTGATCTGTGGGAGGGAATCAGTATATTACATTATAGCGTATGTGGATATAGTACGAATGATATTGTTATAAAATTTACATTGATCTGTGGGTAGTAATCAGTATATTACATTATATCTAATGTAGATATGAT
This sequence comes from Osmia lignaria lignaria, assembly GCF_051020975.1. Classification (NCBI taxonomy): domain Eukaryota; kingdom Metazoa; phylum Arthropoda; class Insecta; order Hymenoptera; family Megachilidae; genus Osmia; species Osmia lignaria. Next base: position 2,858,347 of record NC_135035.1, read on the forward strand.
AATAATAATATTGTTATTAATTGTACATTACATATGTAATGTAGATATAGTACTAATGATATTGGTATGAGATGTACATTGATCTGTGGGAAGGAATCTGCATGTTACATTATATCTAATGTAGATATGGTAATAATGATATTGTTATTAAATCTACGTTACATATTTAATGTTGGTATAGTACTAATGATATTGTTATTAAATGTCCATTGATCTGTGGGAAGGAATCAGTATATTACATTCTATCGTATGTATATATGGTAATAACGATTTTGTTATTAAATGTACACTACATATCGAATGTGGACATAATATCAATGATATTGCTATTAAATGAACATTGATCTGTGGGAACGTATCCGTATATTGCACTCTATCTAATGTAGATATGGTAATAATGATATTGTTATTAAATCTACATTACATATCTAATGTAGGTATAGTACTAATGATATTGTTATTAAATGTACATTGATCTGTGGGAAGTAATCAGTATATATATATATATGTCGATGGGCAGTTCTGGCGCCACATTTTGGTAGGTGCTTAAAATAATGCGTTACAACCCAGCAAGTAGTATGCAAAAGGAATTTTTGAAATACTACTTTTCGTTTCCGCGTATATTAGAAAAAACTATAATTGGCAGTTTTGACGACACCTTCGATAATGTGGCAGTTTTGACGACATTCTGTATAAAATCTACAATTTTTAGCAGTATATTGGCAGTTTTGACTCCATGTCGTCAAACCTTCCCTTATACCACCATTCAATATACAGTAGAGTAATGCGCAACAAAAATTCATCGGTTTCCGCTCCATTACTCTTTATATGCTTATAAATTGTGCTATTCGTGAATGTTCCGTTAAAAACAATTAAGAAAACAATTATTTTATTCTGAAATTCAGAGTTCACTCTGTTTTTATGCTTACAACTAGTATTATTTTGGTAACAACGATAAAAGTGTGACTGCGGTTATTTATATTAAAATTATGTACATATTTAGAGCACATATTACGAGGCACGTCCAGAAAGTAAGAGTACTGACGTTCTCATGGGCGGAGGAAATTTTTGTTGACAAAGTTGTTGATCTCACGCTGCGTTGTAGATGAAGTACTCCTGGTTCAAATGAGACGTAGAACAGCTCAGTGCGACAAAAATTGTGACTGTAATAACTTGATGCGCAAAACATGTCTATACAATCTCCCGCGAAGTGCGAGTTGCGAGCCGTGATACGTTTCTTTCTCGCGAAGGGAAAAGCTCCGTTTGAGATTTTTAAGATTAAGATTGTTTATTCCCCCGACCTGGCACCTTCAGATTATCACCTGATCACCTCCCTGAAGATGCATATAGGTGGAAAAAAATTTTCAACAGACGATGAAGTGAAGAATGAAGTCTCGACATTATCGACATCTCACCCACCCCACCGATTGCGCTCATTGTTTAATATGTTTTTGAGATGATAATTTCGAGCAACTTTTTCCTATACATATAGCCACCGCTCGGCCTGTTTTTGAAACATGTACGCAAATAGTTTTTCAATTTTTGAATTGACGAAAATCGACTTTTGATCGTCGAAAGCCGTTTAAGTCCTACTGTACACCGGACCGTTTGGATTCCCTGCCGACTGGGCGCCGCGCCGGTCCGTTTGGACTCGTGCCAGTTGGACGCCGTCAATTTTAAAATCGTTGCTTTTGGAAGTCTGCAGTTGGTGGTATTGTCCGTTTATTCACGTCGGTAGGTTATATTTCAATGAAAGCTTTAATGATTTAATGAAAGCTTTTGACAAGAAGCGAAGTGGCGAAGTGACAACGTACCTGACGCATACTGAGAAGGGTCGAGTTCGAATCCTTTCGTGGTATGTAATTTTTTTTTTCGATTTATTTACTGCAATAATACTATTCATAACAAACAAGAAATAAAAATTGTGTGCAAAATTAATATAATAAATAATTAAATCAAAGCATAACTCGTTGGCTGTGCCTGAAAACAAAACATAATCGTAAAAATATATATATGCTAAATAATTGTAACATAAATAACGAAAACATTTCCACATCTAATAAAGTTTTATTGCACGCACATCTGCTCGTTTTGTTGCTAATGTCCTTCGTAAAATGTGCTTTGATTTAATTATTTATTATATTACTTTTGCACACAATTATAATTTTTTGTTTGTCATGAATAGTATCATTGCATATATATTTGAAATCCAATTAATTGTAGTAAATAGATTGAAAAAAAAAATTACATACCACGAGGGGGGTTTCGAACCCGAGTCTTCTGAGTACGTGTCAGGTACGTTGCCACTTCGTCAGTTCGCTTCTTGTCGAAACTTTTCACTAAATCTATATTGCTGTGTATAATGAAACTTCGAGTAACTACGCCTATAATGGTATATATTCGTAAACAGAGGAACAAGATCTAGGAACAAGAAGTTTCAACTAAATCTGAGACCCGAAGTGCTTGCCTACTCCTTGTAAGACTGATAGAGTAGGGCTAAGATAAACATAAATGAGCAAAATATAATTATCTCAACAAAACTTTATTAATGGTATTACACATGGACCATTTATTTTGATAGTAAGAACTTAGTATACTGTAACATCCCGCAGGAAGAAGAATAAATAAAAAAAAAATTTTTAATTATTAAAAAATATATTTATTTTTTTTAGTTTTTATACAATCAAAATTATAACACTTCGTTTTTTTTATTATTATTATATTAACACAATTCAGATTGACAATTATATTCATATTTAACAAATAAGAAAAGAATGTTGTATTTATACTTAACAAAATTTATACTTAAAAAAAAAAAATACATCGATAATTACCGCGTCGATAATTCTACCACGTCGATAAAAGATCGACGCGGGATATATAGATAGAGATAGAAATAGAGCGCAGAATAAAGAAAGATAGCACTACGCATAGACAAAGACAGCGATACGCGCGGAGTCACGTACACTCCGGTCAAAGTCCAAACACTTCCGGTATCGAAAACGTGTATAGAAAAAACTTCTACGTAAGCAAATCTCGGGTATAAATACGAGCGTGCCGCGAGGAGCATTTCCACTTCGATTCTGATCGTAGTCCGACACGGATCTATGATACGATTACTACGTAGGTTTCCAGTAGCTTAGATTCTTTTGTCGGCGAGGCGGCAAAGGTTCTGCGTCAGACCCGGAGCGCTCGACCACCGGTTCGCAGCGGTTCTCATACGTGTCAGGTTCGCTACCAAGCTTAACGAGCGAGCGAAAGCCGAAGCTCCTTGGATGCGGCCTATTAGCACACTGGCTCTAGAGCGACGATACCGTCCTGCAGTGTTCGCAACCAAGCTTAACGAGCGAACGAAAGCAGAAGCTCCTTGGATGCGGCCTATCAGTGACGGCTAAGTTGCTCAGAAATCGTACTGCGGCCGAACGGGTTAGCTCCTACAGTGTCGGAACGGATCCACGCCAACTCCCCGACAATCGAACAATTTATTTGAATAAATTTTATTTTATAAATTCAAGTTATAGATTTAGAATTTTCATAATCGTATCTAGAGACGCGTTCACTAATCAATTAAATTTTTCTTTGTATTTTATTTTAGGTCTTCACTATTTTGTTATTTTTCTTTGTATTTTTTTTTATATACAGGGCGCACTCATTGTAACTAATATAATTAATTTTCCTTTTGTATTTCAAGAACAGGGCGCAACATTTGTACACTGATTACACTAATTCTTTATATTATTTTCATTACTTACATTTTTATATAACTCAAATAATTACTTACCTTTTCTTTTTATACACATATTATAAACAAACACATTACATTTTTTCTTGAATAAACACTCATTACGATTTTTGAGAAAGGAATTAACGTTGGATTTCACTCCTTTACCGCGCACCACCCGAACCTATGATCCCTTCATTATTTTGTTATTTACGAGTCGCCTTCTCATAGGGAACCGCTCTCCCTACGCGGTCGGTGCAGTAGCGTACTCGCGATAATAATTCCCGGGACGTTACAATACCAAGTTTAATCGTTATTATTGTATTATAGTCTTCTTTTCTTTTAAGTTAGTTGTTTTTGTTGTTGCGTTATTTAGTAAGTAAGTTTTCCTATTAGTGTGTAAGTCGCTGTATCATCTTCGCATACCATAATTCCTTCCTTTATCATCTTCTGCTCTCTCACTCACTGTTTCTATTCCTTCATGTTTTTCTTTTTCCCTCTTCGCTCATCCATCACCTGGAACAAACAAATTCAATTGTTATTTAATCTACAAAATTTCGTTTCCTGAACATTTTCGTATTATCAAGTTATTACTGAAAAACAATTACAAACCAAAGCAAATAGCCAAAAGCTCTATGCATTAATAAGCGTGTCCTAGAGAGGCTCAGTTGCGCGCCATTAGGATAAGTTGCTAATTATATACTCAACTCAGTCAGTCGTTTATTCTGGATCTTACGTTAGTGTACCTGTAACAGAAGAAAGACAAAAGTTAATAAACAATGTCAACAAGATAAAAAAACGGTTAGCTTCGCGGTAAAACGCATGACTCCCAATCTACAGGTCCAGGGTTCAAATCCATGGTTCTCAAATTTTCATTTTTTTAAATCATAATTTGTCTCGTTTTGAATAACTAGTATAGCTGTGCTATAATCATTGCATTTATTGATAATTAATTAGATACGCTGAAATTTTTATAGAATTTAAGCTATGTTTTCTATCCAGTATGTAATTTACATCCTTACCGCATACGAAATTTACATACGTTTATTTGTTATTACACACACAGACAATTATTTCTTACAAGTTCAATTTACACAAAAAGGGCACATTCATTTATACTACCAATTTATAATTCATATTTACAACTATTGACAACTATTTACAAGTAGTAACAGTAATATGTAGTTATTTACCGTTATGTACAAGTACTTGTATTTATTTACAATAATTGTGTGTGTGTAATAACAAATAAACAATTGTAAATTTCGAATGCAGTAACGATACGAATGTTCCAACAAGAGCAAACTGAAGGATGTATCGCTTATTTCATGAAGCAAATACAGTCAGGGAAACTATGTATAACTTTTGACAGATGTAGGTTAGAGTGAATCACATCTTGAAAGTGCTTACCAAATTACAAGCACAATCAACCATATATTGCAGGAAATGGAATGCAAGATGGAATAATGATGCTGAGTAATAAATACGTGCAAGCTTCTTTGACTTTATGTGAACTTTATATGTTGTTGACAATAAGACAAATCAAAATGGGGGTATATTTGCCATTATTTGGTAAGTAATTTGGTGGATTCCAAGAATAAGTGCAGTTGAATACAATGTATCAATATTTAATAATACTACTTCTTGTTCTCTTTTTATATTTTCAGAATCTGTACAAACATTGATGGGAAAATCACCACCAAAAATTATGAAGTAAAAAAATTGAATAGATACAATAAAGAAATTAACCAGCGTAGAGTGAAATACTAAGACAAATAACAAGAACGTACTCTGTAAAGAAATGCAATTACTTTCTCGCAAGATATATCTGGAAATATGCTTAAGGTAAAAGAAATATTAAACCTTAATTTCTTCATTACATCCTTTATTTCAAATTAATGTTCTTGAGTACAATGTACTCAATTATTTAATAATAATAATATGATTTCTTTTTCTTTATTTTCAGCATTTATTCACACAGTGATGAGGAAATTACAACAAACAAATTATGAAGTAGAAAAATATAATAGATACAGTGAACATATTATCTAAAGAAGAAGATTATTAAATTAGATAAGTTTATTTTGCAAATCATCGACTATAAAAACAATGTAATGCCAGCATACTTTAAGTAAATAAATTAACAGGAGATAATGAGACTTATAAATTGTAATTTCCTGTTCCAATTTCCTTAATATAGAGTTTAATTCATAGTTCACATTGTCTTTTTCTACTTACAAATAAATACTTTTGTCGTGTTAAAATTCATAAATAAGAAAAAAAGTTGTAATATCGAAGTTGTTACTTTACTATTCACTTTCATCTATTTTGTATCACTTGTGTTTACAAATCTCAAACTCATCCCATCCGACTAAAAGAGTCCAATTGAAATATTCTATTGTCCAGACCATTTAGAAAATATATTAAAACATTTAGAAACAATCTTGTTCAGCAAAGACTTATGGAGAAAAGATAGAAAATGATATCCAATTACTGTGAATTAGTTTTATGTCACCATAAGCAAATATAACCTAAAATTTTACAATGCACAATTCACTAAATTTCTTGAACAATTGTACTAGAATATATTAATCACATGTAGTCCGACAATACATTCTGTCAATTATATATCTTTTTCCTGGTAATCACCGATACTTTACAATGTTTTGGCGAAACACGGAGCACATGTCAGAATGTAACGCGTTATACAGCTGACGCGATAAGACTGTAGAAATCGATAGAAATCGATAGTTCCACTATTTTTCCACGCATTTTCATGATCAACCCCTTTTTTTGTCGAAAATCACCAGTACTTTTCAATTTTTTAACGAGGGAAGGTACTTATCATGAAAAATAAGTTGTTTATATACGACGCAATAAAATAGTAAAAAATCGCAAAAATCATTATTTCCAACATTTTTTTATGTATTTGCATGATCGACCACTGTGTTTACTGGAAATCGCGAATACTTTCCAATTTCTAAGCGAGAAAAGGTGCTTATCATGGAAAATAAATTGTTCTAAATACGACGCAATAAAATAGTAAAAAATCGAAAAAATCAATAATTCCACTATTTTTCCATATATTTGCATGATCCACCACTCTTTATACTGGAAATCGCGAATAGTTTTCAATTTTTTAGTGAGAAAAGGTGCTTATCGTCGAAAATAAGTTGTTCTGAATACGACGCAATAAAATGGTGAAAAATCGAAAGAATCAATAATTCCACTATTTTTCCATATATTTGCATGATCGACCACTCTTTTTACTGGAAATCGCGAATAGTTTTCAATTCTAAAAAGAGTGGTCGATCATGAAAATATATGGAAAAATAGTGGAATTATTGATTTTATCGATTTTTTACCATTTTATTGCGTCGTATTTAGAACAACTATTTTCTACGATAAGCATCTTTCCTCACTAAAAAATTGAAAACTATTCGCGATTTCCAGTAAAAAGAGTGGTTGTTCATGCAAATATATGGAAAAATAGTGGAATTATTGATTTTTTCGATTTTTTACTATTTTATTGCGTCGTATTCAGACCAGCTCATTTTCGACGATAAGCACCTTTTCTCACTAAGAAATTGAAAACTAATCGCGATTTCCAGTAAAAAGAGAGGTCGATCATGCAAATATATGGAAAAATAGTGGAATTATTGATTTTTTCGATTTTTTACTATTGTTGCGTGTCCGTTGCGGAAAATAGGGATATTCGGGGATTTAGGTGCAGGTGTGACAGTCCGTGGAGCGCAGAGGCGCTCCGCTCTCAAGGCGCGGATATACAAAATAATAAACTGTAGTTTTGTTTAGAGTACTTTAATACTTTGTATTTCAATTTAAATCGGAACTTTAAACTTTGTGTTATTAAGGCTTAGACCCTTCTGAGTGAGAACGACTTGTTCGTAACGAGTGACAAAATCATTCTAACAATTCTGCGCTTGGCGGAGGAGATCTTCGCGCGTTGCCGGTCGATGCCCCTTCCTTGGTGGATCCTGGATCCTCCCTCAGGATCATCCCTCGTCCAATGGTGGAGGAGTCCATCCCGTCTCGTGTGGGCCCCTTCTCCTGGCTGTGGTCCACCCTCAAGCGCGTGGAAGTGGAGGCGCTCCGCCAAGACGCTAGAATGTTGCAGCGCACATGTGCTACGAGAAAGCGTGGGACCCAGAGAAATTAGGAAACGACAAGACCTTGTATTTGCCAAAGCAACTCTTGAGGAAATTTACGACCCTCTTAGAGTGCATGAAAAGACAGGATATTGAAAAAGACTTCGCAACCCTTAACGACCGTTCATGACTTGGTCGAAAACAACGAATTGGCTATGGTCTATCATAAATTAGTTTTTTAGGAATTTTCAAAGTGAAACTATTCCATTCTCTGGACTTCTGGCCTTCTCTCAGCTCTATCACTCACGTCGAGGGGTTTACAATTTACTCTTTGTCTATTTATATAAGGGTACGCATAGACGATGTTCGAATTTCGCTCTTAATTTATGACCATCGATACAAAAGGTCCTCAAAGAACATTCAAGACATATCGATACAATAGACTATCGATAAATATTCCTATGGCAGTGTCGCCACACCACTCTAAACACATTCACGTGATAACGTTTCACGTTACACTATTTTATTGCGTCGTATTCAGACCAGCTCATTTTCGACGATAAGCACCTTTTCTCACTAAAAAATTGAAAACTAATCGCGATTTCCAGTAAAAAGAGTGGTCGATCATGCAAATATATGGAAAAATTGTGGAATTATTGATTTTTTCGATTTTTTACTATTTTATTGCGTCGTATTTAGAACAATTTATTTTCCATGATAAGCACCTTCCCTCGTTAAAAAATTGAAAATTATTCGTGATTTTCGACAAAAAAAGGGGTTGATCATGAAAATGCGTGGAAAAATAGTGGAACTATCGATTTCTATCGATTTCTACAGTCTTATCGCGTCAGCTGTATAACGCGTTACATTCTGACATGTGCTCCGTGTTTCGCCAAAACATTGTAAAGTATCGGTGATTACCAGGAAAAAGATATATAATTGACAGAATGTATTGTCGGACTACTCATGTGATTAATATATTCTAGTACAATTGTTCAAGAAATTTAGTGAATTGTGCATTGTAAAATTTTAGGTTATATTTGCTTATGGTGACATAAAACTAATTCACAGTAATTGGATATCATTTTCTATCTTTTCTCCATAAGTCTTTGCTGAACAAGATTGTTTCTAAATGTTTTAATATATCTTCTAAATGGTCTGGACAATAGAATATTTCAATTGGACTCTTTTAGTCGGATGGGATGAGTTTGAGATTTGTAAACACAAGTGATACAAAATAGATGAAAGTGAATAGTAAAGTAGCAACTTCGATATTACAACTTTTTTTCTTATTTATGAATTTTAACACGACAAAAGTATTTATTTGTAAGTAGAAAAAGACAATGTGAACTATGAATTAAACTCTATATTAAGGAAATTGGAACAGGAAATTACAATTTATAAGTCTCATTATCTCCTGTTAATTTATTTACTTAAAGTATGCTGGCATTACATTGTTATTATAGCCGATGATTTGCAAAATAAACTTATCTAATTTAATAATCTTGTTCTTTAGATAATATGTTAACTGTATCTATTATATTTTTCTACTTCATAATTTGCTTGTTGTAATTTCCTGATCACTGTGTGAATAAATGCTGAAAATAAAGAAAAAGAAATCATATTATTATATATTCATACATTGTACTCAAGAACATTAATTTGAAATAAAGGATGTAATGAAGAAGTTAAGGTTTAATATTTCTTTTACCTTAAGCATATTTCCAGATATATCTTGCGACAAAGTAATTGCATTCCTTTACAGAGTACGTTATTGTTATTTGTCTTAGTATTTCACTCTACATTTAAAAACAATATCATTAATACCATATCTACATTAGATATAACGACATATACAGATTCATTCCCACAGATCAATGTACATTTAATAACAATATCATTAGCACTACATCTACATTCGAAATAATGTAATAAATTGATTCATTCCCACAGATCAATGTACATTTAATAACAATATCATTGGTACTATATCTACATTAGATATGTAATGTACATTTAATAACAATATCATTAGTACTATATCTACATTAGATATAATGTAATATACTGACACCTTCCCACAGATAAATGTACATTTTAATAACAACATCAATCATACTATATCTACATCGGTTATAACGTAATATACTGCTTCCTTCGCACAGATCAATGTACATGTAAGAACAATATCATTAGTACAATATCTACATTACATATAATGTAATATACCGATTCCTTCTCACAGATCAATGTACATTTAATAACAATATCATTATTACCATATCTACATTAGATATAATGTAATATACTGATTCATTCCCACAGATCAATGTACATTTAATAACAACATCATTCATACTATATCTACACTGGATATAATGTAATATACTGATTACTTCCCACAGATCAGTGTACATATAATAGGAATATCTCTATTACTATATCTACATCGGTTATAATGAAATATAGTGATTACTTCCCACAGATCAATGTACATTTAATAACAATATCATTAGTACTTTATCTACATTAGATATAATGTAATATACTAATACCTTCCCACAGATAAATGTACATTTTAATAACAACATCAATCATACTATATCTACATCGGTTATAATGTAATATAGTGATTACTTCCCACAGATCAATGTACATTTAATAACAATATCATTAGGACTATATAAACATTACATATAATGTAATATACTGATTCCTTCCCACAGATAAATGTACATTTTAATAACAACATCAATCATACTATATCCACATCGATTATAACGTAATATACTGATTCCTTCGCACAGATCAATGTACATGTAAGAACAATATCATTAGTACAATATCTACATTACATATAATGTAATATACTGATTCCTTCTCACAGATCAATGTACATTTAATAACAATATCATTATTACCATATCTACATTAGATATAATGTAATATACTGATTCATTCCCACAGATCAGTGTACATATAATAGGAATATCTCTATTACTATATCTACATCGGTTATAATGAAATATAGTGATTACTTCCCACAGATCAATGTACATTTAATAACAATATCATTAGGACTATATAAACATTACATATAATGTAATATACTGATTCTTTCCCACAGATCAATGTACATTTAATAACAATATCATTAGCACCATTTGTACATTCCATATAATGTGATATACTGATTCATTCCCACAGATCAATGCACATTTAATAACAATATCATTGGTACTATATCTACATTAGATATGTAATGTACATTTAATAACAATATCATTAGTACTATATCTACATTAGATATAATGTAATATACTGACACCTTCCCACAGATAAATGTACATTTTAATAACAACATCAATCATACTATATCTACATCGGTTATAACGTAATATACTGCTTCCTTCGCACAGATCAATGTACATGTAAGAACAATATCATTAGTACAATATCTACATTACATATAATGTAATATACTGATTCCTTCTCACAGATCAATGTACATTTAATAACAATATCATTATTACCATATCTACATTAGATATAATGTAATATACTGATTCATTCCCACAGATCAATGTACATTTAATAACAACATCATTCATACTATATCTACACTGGATATAATGTAATATACTGATTACTTCCCACAGATCAGTGTACATATAATAGGAATATCTCTATTACTATATCTACATCGGTTATAATGAAATATAGTGATTACTTCCCACAGATCAATGTACATTTAATAACAATATCATTAGTACTTTATCTACATTAGATATAATGTAATATACTAATACCTTCCCACAGATAAATGTACATTTTAATAACAACATCAATCATACTATATCTACATCGGTTATAATGTAATATAGTGATTACTTCCCACAGATCGTTGTACATTTAATAACAATATCATTAGGACTATATAAACATTACATATAATGTAATATACTGATTCCTTCCCACAGATAAATGTACATTTTAATAACAACATCAATCATACTATATCCACATCGATTATAACGTAATATACTGATTCCTTCGCACAGATCAATGTACATGTAAGAACAATATCATTAGTACAATATCTACATTACATATAATGTAACATACTGATTCCTTCTAACAGATCAATGTACATTTAATAACAATATCAATCATACTATATCTACATCAGTTATAATGTAATATAGTGATTACTTCCCACAGAACAATGTACATTTAATAACAATATCATTAGGACTATATAAACATTACATATAATGTAATATACTGATTCTTTCCCACAGATCAATGTACATTTAATAACAATATCATTAGTAGTATATGTACATTCGATATAATGCAATATACTGACTCATTCCCACAGATCAATGTACATTTAATTACAATATCATTATAACTATATCTACATTAGATATAATGTGATATACTGATTCATTCCCACTGATCAATGTACATTATTAACAATATCATTATTACCATATCTACATTAGATATAATGTCATATACTGATTGCTACCCACAGATCAATGTACATTTAATAACAATATCATTAGCACCATTTGTACATTCCATATACTGTGATATACTGATTCATTCCCACAGATCAATGTACATTTAATAACAATATCATTGGTACTATATCTACATTAGATATGTAATGTACATTTAATAACAATATCCGTATTACCATATTTACATTAGATATAATGTAATATACTGACTCCTTCCCACAGATCAATGTACATTTAATGACAACATCATTATTACCATATATACATTAGATATAATGTAATATACTGATTCGTTCCCACAGATCAATGTACATTTAATAACAATATCATAAGTACTATATGTACATTCGATATAATGTAATATATTGATTCATTCCCACAGATCAATGTACATTTAATAACAATATCATTATCACCATATCTACATTAGATATAATGTAATATACTGATTACTACCCACAGATCAGTGTACATTTAACAACAATATCATCAGTACTATATCTACATTCGATATTTAATGTCATATGCAGATACATTCCAACAGATCAATGTACCTACATTTAATACCAATGTCATTATTACGATATCTACATGGGATACAATATAATATACTGATTGCTACCCACAGATCAAAGTACATTTAATAACAACATCATACACACTATATCTACACTGGATATAATGTAATATACTGATTACTTCCCACAGATCAGTGTACATATAATAGGAATATCTCTATTACTATATCTACATCGGTTATAATGAAATATAGTGATTACTTCCCACAGATCAATGTACATTTAATAACAATATCATTAGTACTTTATCTACATTAGATATAATGTAATATACTAATACCTTCCCACAGATAAATGTACATTTTAATAACAACATCAATCATACTATATCTACATCGGTTATAATGTAATATAGTGATTACTTCCCACAGATCAATGTACATTTAATAACAATATCATTAGGACTATATAAACATTACATATAATGTAATATACTGATTCATTCCCACAGATCAATGTACATTTAATGACAACATCATTCATACTATATCTACACTGGATATAATGTAATATACTGATTACTTCCCACAGATCAATGTACATTTAATTACAATATCATTATAACTATATCTACATTAGATATAATGTGATATACTGATTCATTCCCACTGATCAATGTACATTATTAACAATATCATTATTACCATATCTACATTAGATATAATGTCATATACTGATTGCTACCCACAGATCAATGTACATTTAATAACAATATCATTAGCACCATTTGTACATTCCATATAATGTGATATACTGATTCATTCCCACAGATCAATGCACATTTAATAACAATATCATTGGTACTATATCTACATTAGATATGTAATGTACATTTAATAACAATATCATTAGTACTATATCTACATTAGATATAATGTAATATACTGACACCTTCCCACAGATAAATGTACATTTTAATAACAACATCAATCATACTATATCTACATCGGTTATAACGTAATATACTGCTTCCTTCGCACAGATCAATGTACATGTAAGAACAATATCATTAGTACAATATCTACATTACATATAATGTAATATACTGATTCCTTCTCACAGATCAATGTACATTTAATAACAATATCATTATTACCATATCTACATTAGATATAATGTAATATACTGATTCATTCCCACAGATCAATGTACATTTAATAACAACATCATTCATACTATATCTACACTGGATATAATGTAATATACTGATTACTTCCCACAGATCAGTGTACATATAATAGGAATATCTCTATTACTATATCTACATCGGTTATAATGAAATATAGTGATTACTTCCCACAGATCAATGTACATTTAATAACAATATCATTAGTACTTTATCTACATTAGATATAATGTAATATACTAATACCTTCCCACAGATAAATGTACATTTTAATAACAACATCAATCATACTATATCTACATCGGTTATAATGTAATATAGTGATTACTTCCCACAGATCAATGTACATTTAATAACAATATCATTAGGACTATATAAACATTACATATAATGTAATATACTGATTCCCTCCCAAAGATCAATGTACATTTAATAACTATATCATTATTACCATATCTACATTAGATATTATGTAATATACTGATTCCTTCCCACAGATCAATGTACATTTGATAACAATATCATTAGTACTACATCTACATTCGATATAATGTAATATACTTATTCGCTCACACAGAGCAATGTACATATAATACCAATATCATTCGTCCAATATCTACATTAGATATGTAATGTACATTTAATAACAATATCATTATTACCATATCTACATTAGATATATTGTAATATACTGATTCATTCCCACAGATCAATGTACATCTAATCACAAGGTCATTATTACTATATCTACAGTAGATATAATGTCATATTCAGATTCATTCCCACAGATCAAAGTACATTTAATCACAATATCATAAGTACTATATCTACATTACATATGTAATGTACATTTAATAACAATATCATTATTACCATATCCACATTAAATATAATGCAATATACTGATTCATTCCCACAGATCAGTGTACACTTAATACCAATATCATTAGTACTATATCTACATTCGATATAATGTAATATACTGATTCATTCCGACAGATTAATGTACATTTAATAACAATATCATTATTACTATATCTACAATAGATATGTAATGTTCATTTAATAACAATATCATTATTACCATACCTACAGTAGATATAATGTCATTTACAGATTCATTCCCACAGATCAATGTACCTTTAATAACAATATCATTAGTACTATATCTACATTAGATATGTAATGATCATTTAAAAACAATATCATTATTACCATATCTACATTAGATATGTAATGTACATTTAATACCAATATTATTAGTAGTATATCTACATTAGATATGTAATGTACATTTAATAACAGTATTATTATTATCATATCTACATTAGATATAATGTAATATACTGATTCATTCCCACAGACCAATGTACATTTAATCACAATATCATTAGTACTATTCCTACATTAGATATGTAATGTAGATTTAATAACAATATCATTATTACCATATCTACATTAGATATAATGCCATATACTGATTCCTTTCCACACATCAATGTAGATTTAATAACAATATCATTATTGCTATATCTACAGTAGATATAATGTCATATACAGATTCATTCCCACAGATCAATGTACATTTAATAACAGTATCATTAGTACCATATCTACATTAGATATGTAATGTACATTTAATACCAATATCATTAGTAGTATATCTACATTAGATATGTAATGTACATTTAATAACAATATCATTATTACCATATCCACATTAGATATAAGGTAATCTACTGATTACTACACACAGATCAATGTACAATTAATAACAATGTCATTAGTACTACATCTACATTCGATATTATTTAATATACTGATTCATTCCCACAGATGATTGTACATTTAATAACAATACCATTAGTACTATATCTACATTAGATATAATGACATATACAGATTCATTCCCACAGATCAATGTACATTTAATAAGAATATCATTATTACCATATCTACATTAGATAGTATGTAATATACTGATTCCTTCACACAGATCAATGTACATTTAATAACAATATCATTAGTACTATATCTACATTCGATATAATGTAACATACTGATTCATTCCCACAGATCAGTGTACATTTAATTCCAATATCATTAGTATTATATCCACATTAGATATGTAATGTTCATTTAATGACAATATCATTATTACTATATCTACAATGGAGCAAGGTTCCATCCCCTGTTCTGGGGTGGAACCTCCAAACGCTCCAGAAGGAGGTCTTCGAAGAGGCCCTCCAAGTCGGGATGCAGAACATTTTGCAGCCCGACGGAGGGCCGTGGACCCGGCTATCGCTGGAGCGGTTCGTCGACGCAAACATGGACGCCATCCATAAAGCGTGCGACGCGTCGTTGAGCCGCGGAAAGCCACGCAGTGCCAGACGGCCTGCCTACTGGTGGTCGAGCGATATCGCCGACCTCCGGAGGTACTGCCATCGTCTGCGGAGAGCAGCCCAGCGTGCGAGGCGCACCACCGACGGAGAGGCCCTGTGGAATTCCTACAGGGCCAAGCGCCGCGAGTTCCGCCACGCTATTCGTGTGAACCAGCGGCGCTGCTGGGAGGACCTTCGAGAGGAGGTCAACCGAGATCCGTGGGGTCTAGGGTACCGTATTGTGCGTCGCAAGATCGGTGCCCAAAACGGTCCCGCGGTGTTACCCGCAGACGAGGCATCGGCGATCGTGGACGCCCTCTTTCCGGACCACCCGCCAAGAGTGCGACAGCCAACTGGGCTGCAGGTGGAGGAGTTCCCCCCCTTCACCATGCAGGAGATGCAAGATGCAGCTCGGACCTTCCGCAACAGGAAAGCCCCGGGCCCAGACGGCATCCCAGCAGAGGTCGTGAAGCTGGCAGTTCAGCTTCAACCACGACCGATGCTGGAAATGCTAAACGCATGTCTGGGGTCCGGCATTTGGCCGACCCGATGGAAAGTGCAGCGCCTTGCGCTAATCAACAAGGGGAAGGGGCAGCTAACCGGTCCGTCCGCATACCGCCCTATATGTATGCTGGACACGGCCGGTAAGCTGCTGGAAAAAATGATCAGGCCCCGCCTCCTAGAAGCTTTCCGGGAAGCGGGCGATCTATCGGATCGGCAATACGGCTTTAGACGCGGAAGGTCCACAGTTGACGCCGTACGGGTGGTTCTGGATGCCGCCGATAAGGCGGAGTCCGGCAACCGGCATAGCTGGCATGTCGTCCTCGTAGCCACGTTCGACGTCAGGAACGCCTTCTACTCGGCGAGTTGGGCGGGGATACTCGCGGCCCTGAAGAACAGCTTCCAGGTGCCGGAATATCTCCTCCGTATGATGGAGAATTACTTCTCCGACCGTGTCTTGGTCTACGACACGGTCGAGGGGAGACGGAGGAGAAAAGTCTCTGCAGGAGTGGCCCAGGGGTCCATCTTAGGACCGGACTTCTGGAACGCGTTCTACGACGCCATCCTGCGGATCGAGTATCCCAGTCAGGCGTTCCTGGTGGGCTACGCGGACGACATAGCGGTAGTTATTGTCGCCTGCGACACGGAGTGCGCACAGTTCGGCCTTAATCAGGTCATGAGGCGGATCGAGAGGTGGATGAATGACGCGGGTCTTCGGTTAGCTACGGAGAAGACCGAGCTCGTCGTCCTGTCAAGGCGAAGGATCCCAACAGCGATACCTTTCAAGGTGGGGATCCACACCATCATCGCCAAGTCCGCCGTTAGGTACCTGGGGGTCCTGCTTGACAGCAAGCGGACCTTCTGGGCACAGATACGGCAGGCGGCCGACAGGGCGGCAGCAACCGCGTCGTCCCTCGCCCGCCTCATGGCGAACATCGGAGGCCCAAGGCCGGCGAAGCGGAGGCTGCTCATGACCTCCGTAGAGTCCGTCCTGCTGTACGGCGCGGAGATCTGGGCTGGAGCCCTCCGCTTCGGAAAGTACCGTCGGAGATTAACGGCGGTTCAAAGGAGGTGCGCGCTTCGGGTAGCCTGTTCCTACAGAACTGTCGCGGAGCCAGCTGTGTTGGTGATAGCTGGAATGTTGCCCATAGACCTGCTTGCCCACGAGCGCAAGCAGGTTTATGAGGCGAAGAGGAGCGGCCAGGACACGGCCGACGCGAAGAGGGTGGCTCGAGAGGCCACCCTGCATCGCTGGCAGCAGCGTTGGACTGAACAGGCACGGGGACGCTGGACGGCTAGGCTAATTCCAAGCATCGCCCCCTGGTTAAATAGGACGCACGGCGAGGTGGACTACTACCTTACCCAATTCCTGAGCGGGCACGGATATTTCCGTGCGTATCTGTTTAGGATGGGTAAGGCCACCTCGCCAGTGTGCGATTATGGCTGCCAGGATGCAGGGGATAGTGCCCAGCACACCCTCTTCCAATGCGGACGCTGGGCGGCCGAGAGGAATGCCCTCCAACAGGGGGTTGGCCCCGTCACCCCCGACAACATCGTGGGGGTGATGCTGCAGACATTGCAGACCTGGAGCGCCGTTGCCAATTATGTGCGACGGTTGCTCCAGCAGAAGAAGCAGGAGGAGAGTCGGTGGAATCCCCTTAACCCAGTGTAGGCGATGCCACCGACAAGTTGAAGTAGCTCCTCACGGGCCACCTTCTGTTGTGAGGACATTCGAAGTGCAGCGGGTATGAACACACGCAGCAGGCGACTCCCCCCCGAAGTAATGTGATGAACAGTTCCGGGGGGGACTAAAGTCCCATAAAGGGTTTGCGGTTTTTTAGTGGGTAGGAATCCCACATACCCCGGGGCACGTGGTCCGACCCGGGGATCTTGAAGACCGGAAGATTTTTCCGCAGCTTTCCTTCACCAAAACAAAAAAAAAAAAAAAAACTATATCTACAATAGATATAATGTAATATACTGATTCATTCTCACAGATCAGTGTACATTTAATACCAATATCATTAGTACTATATCTACATTAGATATGTAATGTACATTTAATACCAATATCATTATTACCATATCTACAGTAGATATAATGTTATATACTGATTCCTTCCCACAGATCAATGTACATATAATACCAATATCATTAGTACTATATCTACATTAGATATGTAATGTACATTTAATACCAATATCATTAGTAGTATATCTACATTAGATATGTAATGTACATTTAATAACAATATCATTATTACCACATCCACATTAGATATAAGGTCCTGTACAGATTCATTCCAACAGATCAATGTACATTTAATCACAATATCATTAGTACTATATTCACATCACATATAATGTAATATACTGATTCCTTCCCACAGATCAATGTACATTTAATAACAACATTATTCATACTATATCTACACTAGGTATAATGTAACATAGTGATTACATCCCACAGATCAATGTACATTTAACAACAACATCATTCATACTATAACTACATTGGATATAATGTAATATACTGATCCCTTCCCACAGATCAAGGTATCTACATTTAATAACAATATCATTATTACTATATCTACATTAGATATAATGTAATATACTGATCCCTGCCCACAGGTCAATGTACATTTAATAACAACATCGTTCATACTATATCCACATTAGGTATAATGTAATATAGTGATTGCGTCCCACAGATCAATGTAACTACATTTAATAACAATATCCTTAGTACTATATCCACATTACACATAATGTAATATACTGATTCCTTCCCACAGATCAATGTACATTTAACAACAACATCATTCATACTCTATCTACAATGGATATAATGTAATATACTGATCCCTTCCCACAGATCAATGTACCTACATTTAATAACAATATCCTTAGTACTATATCCACATTACACATAATGTAATATACTGATTCCTTCCCACAGAACAATGTACATTTAATAACACCATCATTCATACTATATCTACACGAGGTATAATGTAATATAGTGATTACATCCCACAGATCAATGTACATATAACAACAACATCATTCATACTATATCTAGGTTGGATATAATGTAATATACTGATCCCTTCCCACAGGTCAATGTACATATAATAGCATTATCGTTATTACTATATCTACATTAGGTATAATGTAATGTATCAACTACACCCTACAGATCATTGTACATTTAATAACATCATTCATGCTATAGCTAAATTGGATATAATGTAATATACTGATCCCTTCCCACAGATCAAGGTATCTACACTTAATAACAATATCATTATTACTATATCTACACTAGATATAATGCTATGTACGGATTCCTTCCCACAGATCAATGTACATTTAATAACAACATCATTCATACTATATCTACAATGGATATAATGTAATATACTGATCCCTTCCCACAGATCAATGTACCTACATTTAATAACAATATCCTTAGTACTATATCCACATTACACATAATGTAATATACTGATTCCTTCCCACAGAACAATGTACATTTAATAACACCATCATTCATACCATATCTACACGAGGTATAATGTAATATAGTGATTACATCCCACAGATCAATGTACATATAACAACAACATCATTCATACTATATCTACATTGGATATAATGTAATATACTGATCCCTTCCCACAGGTCAATGTACATATAATAGCATAATCGTTATTACTATATCTACATTAGGTATAATGTAATGTATTAACTACATCCTACAGATTATTGTACATTTAATAACATCATTCATGCTATAGCTAAATTGGATATAATGTAATATACTCACCCCTTCCCACAGATCAAGGTACCTACATTTAATAACAATATCATTATTACTACATCTACATTAGATATAAAGTAATATACTGATCCCTGCCCACAGTTCAATGTACCTATATTTAATAATAATATCATTAGTACTATATCCACATCATATATAATGTAATATACTGATTCCTTCCCACAGATCAATGTACATTAACAACAACATCATTCATGCTATAGCTAAATTGGATATAATGTAATATACTGATCCCTGCTCACAGATCAATGTACCTACATTTAATAACAATATCATTAGTACCATATCTACATTAGATATAATGTAATATACTGATCCCTGCCCACAGTTCAATGTAACTATATTCAATAACAATATCATTAGTACTATATCCACATCATATATAATGTAATATACTGATTCCTTCCCACAGATCAATGTACATATAATAGCAATATCGTTATTACTATATCAACATCAGATATGTAATATACATTTAAAAACAAATCATTATTACTATATCAACGTCGGTTATAACGAAATGTACTGATTCCTTCCCAAGGATCAATGTACATATAATCGCAATATCATTATTAGTTACTATATCTACATCGGTTGTAACGCAATATACTGATTCCTTCCCACAGATCTATGTACATTTAATAGCAATATCATTAGTACTATATCTACATTAGATGTAATGTAATATACTGATCCCTTCGCACAGATCAAGGTACCTACATTTAATAACAATATCATTATTACTACATCTACAGTAGATATAATGTAATATACTGATCCCTGCCCACAGATCAATGTACCTACATTTAATAACAATATCATTAGTACTACGTCCACATTACATATAATGTAGTATTCTGATTCCTTCTCACAGATCAGTGTAGATTGGATAACAACATCCTTCATACTATATCAACACTAGGTATAATGTAATATACTGATCCCTTCCCACAGACCAAGGTGCCTACATTTAGTAACAATATCATTATTACTATATCTACATTAGATATAATGTAATATACTGATCCCTGCCCACCGGTCAATGTACATTTAATAACAACATCGTTCATACTATATCCACATTAGGTATAATGTAATATAGTGATTACGTCCCACAGATCAATGTAACTACATTTAATAACAATATCCTTAGTACTATATCCACATTACACATAATGTAATATATTGGTTCCTTCCCACAGATCAATGTACATTTAACAACAACATCATTCATACTCTATCTACAATGGATATAATGTAATATACTGATCCCTTCCCACAGATCAATGTACCTACATTTAATAACAATATCCTTAGTACTATATCCACATTACACATAATGTAATATACTGATTCCTTCCTACAGAACAATGTACATTTAATAACACCATCATTCATACTATATCTACACGAGGTATAATGTAATATAGTGATTACATCCCACAGATCAATGTACATATAACAACAACATCATTCATACTATATCTAGGTTGGATATAATGTAATATACTGATCCCTTCCCACAGGTCAGTGTACATATAATAGCATTATCGTTATTACTATATCTACATTAGGTATAATGTAATGTATCAACTACACCCTACAGATCATTGTACATTTAATAACATCATTCATGCTATAGCTAGATTGGATATAATTTAATATACTGATCCTTTCCCACAGATCAAGGTAGCTACATTTAATAACATTATCATTAATACTATATCTACATGAGATATAATGTTACATACTAATCCCTGCCCACAGTTCAATGTACCTATACTTAATAACAATATCATTAGTACTATATCCACATCAGATATAATGTAATATACCGATTCCTTCCCACAGATCAACGTAGATTTAATAACACCATCATTCATGCTCTAGCTAAATTGGATATAATGTAATATACTGATCCCTTCCCACAGATCAAGGTATCTACACTTAATAACAATATCATTATTACTATATCTACACTAGATATAATGCTATGTACGGATTCCTTCCCACAGATCAATGTACATTTAATAACAACATCATTCGTACTATATCTACAATGGATATAATGTAATATACTGATCCCTTCCCACAGATCAATGTACCTACATTTAATAACAATATCCTTAGTACTATATCCACATTACACATAATGTAATATACTGATCCCTTCCCACAGAACAATGTACATTTAATAACACCATCATTCATACCATATCTACACGAGGTATAATGTAATATAGTGATTACATCCCACAGATCAATGTACATATAACAACAACATCATTCATACTATATCCACATTAGGTATAATGTAATATAGTGATTACGTCCCACAGATCAATGTAACTACATTTAATAACAATATCCTTAGTACTATATCCACATTACACATAATGTAATATACTGATTCCTTCCCACAGATCAATGTACATTTAACAACAACATCATTCATACTATATCTAGGTTGGATATAATGTAATATACTGATCCCTTCCCACAGGTCAATGTACATATAATAGCATTATCGTTATTACTATATCTACATTAGGTATAATGTAATGTATCAACTACATCCTACAGATCATTGTACATTTAATAACATCATTCATGCTATAGCTAAATTGGATATAATGTAATATACTGATCCTTTCCCACAGATCAAGGTAGCTACATTTAATAACATTATCATTAATACTATATCTACATGAGATATAATGTTACATACTAATCCCTGCCCACAGTTCAATGTACCTATACTTAATAACAATATCATTAGTACTATATCCACATCATATATAATGTAATATACCGATTCCTTCCCACAGATCAACGTAGATTTAATAACACCATCATTCATGCTATAGCTAAATTGGATATAATGTAATATACTGATCCCTTCTCACAGATCAAGGTATCTACACTTAATAACAATATCATTATTACTATATCTACACTAGATATAATGCTATGTACGGATTCCTTCCCACAGATCAATGTACATTTAATAACAACATCATTCATACTATATCTGCATTGGATATAATGTAATATACTGATCCCTTCCCACAGGTCAATGCACATACAATAGCAAAATCGTTATTGCTATATCTACATTAGGTATAATGTAATGTATTTACTTCATCCTACAAATCATTGTACATTTAATAACATCATTCATGCTATAGCTAAATTGGATATAATGTAATATACTCACCCCTTCCCACAGATCAAGGTACCTACATTTAATAACAATATCATTATTACTACATCTACATTAGATATAAAGTAATATACTGATCCCTGCCCACAGTTCAATGTACCTATATTTAATAATAATATCATTAGTACTATATCCACATCATATATAATGTAATATACTGATTCCTTCCCACAGATCAATGTACATTAACAACAACATCATTCATGCTATAGCTAAATTGGATATAATGTAATATACTGATCCCTGCCCACAGATCAATGTACCTACATTTAATAACAATATCATTAGTACTATATCTACATTAGATATAATGTAATATACTGATCCCTGCCCACAGTTCAATGTAACTATATTCAATAACAATATCATTAGTACTATATCCACATCATATATAATGTAACATACTGATTCCCTCCCACAGATCAATGTACATATAATAGCAATATCGTTATCACTATATCAACATCAGATATGTAATATACATTTAAAAACAAATCATTATTACTATATCTACGTCGGTTATAACGAAATGTACTGATTCCTTCCCAAGGATCAATGTACATATAATCGCAATATCATTATTAGTTACTATATCTACATCGGTTGTAACGCAATATACTGATTCCTTCCCACATATCAATGTACATTTAATAGCAATATCATTAGTACTATATCTACATTAGATATAATGTAATATACTGATCCCTTCGCACAGATCAATGTACCTACATTTAATAACAATATCCTTAGTACTATATCCACATTACACATAATGTAATATACTGATTCCTTCCCACAGAACAATGTACATTTAATAACACCATCATTCATACTATATCTACACGAGGTATAATGTAATATAGCGATTACGTCCCACAGATCAATGTACCTACATTTAATAACAATATCCTTAGTACTATATCCACATTACACATAATGTAATATACTGATTCATTCCCACAGACCAATATACCTTTAATAACCATATCATTAGTACTATATCTACATTCGATATATTGTAATATAGTGATTCATTCCCACAG
The DNA here is from genome assembly GCF_051020975.1 of Osmia lignaria lignaria. NCBI lineage: Eukaryota > Metazoa > Arthropoda > Insecta > Hymenoptera > Megachilidae > Osmia > Osmia lignaria. Next base: position 2,883,402 of record NC_135035.1, read on the forward strand.
ATCAATGTGCCTTTAATAACAATATCATTAGCACTACATCTACATTCGATATAATGTAATATAGTGATCCATTCCCACAGACCAATGCACCTTTAATAACAATATCATTAGCACTATATCTACATTCGATATAACGTAATATGCAGATTCATTCCCACAGATATGTATATATAATAACCATATCATTAGTACCATACCTACATTCGATATAATGTAATATACTGATGGATTCCCACAAATCAATGCACCTTTCATAACAATATCATTAGCACTATATCTACATTCGACATAATGTAATATACTGATTCATTCTCACTGATCAATGTTCATTTAATAACAACATCATTAGTAGTATATCTACATTACATACGTAATGTACAGTTAATAACAATATTATTATCACCATATCTACATTAGATATAATGTAATATACTGATTGATCCCCAAAGATCAATGTACATTTCATAACAATATCATTAGTACTAAATCTACATTCGATATAATGTAATATACTGATTCATTCCCACAGATCAATATATTTAATAATCATATCAGTAGTACTATATCTACATTCGATATAATGAAATATACTGATTCATTCCCACAGATCAATGTATCTTTAATAACAATATCATTAGCACTATATCTACATTCGATATAATGTAATATACTGATTCATTCCCACAGATCAATGTACATTTAATAAACATATCATTAGTACCATATCTACATTATATATGTAATGTACATTTAATAACAATATCATTATTACTATATCTACATTAGGTATAATGTCATATACAGATTCATTCCCACAGATCAATATACCTTTAATAACCATATCATTAGTACTATATCTACATTAGATATAATGTAATATACTGATTCATTCCCGCAGATCAATGTGCCTTTAATAACAATATCATTAGCACTATATCTACATTCGATATAATGTAATATACTGATTCATTCCCACAGACCAATGCACCATTAATAACAATATCATTAGCACTATATCTACATTCGATATAACGTAATATACTGATTCATTCCCACAGATATGTACATATAATAACCATATCATAAGTACCATACCTACATTCGATATAATGTAATATACTGATGGATTGCCACAGATCAATGCACCTTTCATAACAATATCATTAGCACTATATCTACATTCGATATAATTTCATATACAGATTCATTCCCACTGATCAATGTACATTTAATAACAATATCATTAGTAGTATATCTACGTTACATACGTAATGTACAATTAATAACAATATCGTTATTACCATATCTACATTAGATATAATGTAATATACTGATTCATTCCGACAGATCAATATACCTTTAATAACCATATCATTAGTACTATATCTACATTCGATATATTGTAATATAGTGATTCATTCCCACAGATCAATGTGCCTTTAATAACAATATCATTAGCACTACATCTACATTCGATATAATGTAATATAGTGATCCATTCCCACAGACCAATGCACCTTTAATAACAATATCATTAGCACTATATCTACATTCGATATAACGTAATATGCAGATTCATTCCCACAGATATGTATATATAATAACCATATCATTAGTACCATACCTACATTCGATATAATGTAATATACCGATGGATTCCCACAGATCAATGTACATTTAAGAACCATATCATTAGTACCATATCTACATTAGATATGTAATGTACATTTAATAACAATATCATTATTACTATATCTACATTAGGTATAATGTCATATACTGATCCCTGCCCACAGTTCAATGTACCTATATTTAATAATAATATCATTAGTACTATATCCACATCATATATAATGTAATATACTGATTCCTTCCCACAGATCAATGTACATTAACAACAACATCATTCATGCTATAGCTAAATTGGATATAATGTAATATACTGATCCCTGCCCACCGGTCAATGTACATTTAATAACAACATCGTTCATACTATATCCACATTAGGTATAATGTAATATAGTGATTACGTCCCACAGATCAATGTACCTACATTTAATAACAATATCCTTAGTACTATACCCACATTACACATAATGTAATATACTGATTCCTTCCCACAGATCAATGTACATTGAACAACAACATCATTCATACTATATCTACAATGGATATAATGTAATATACTGATCCCTTCCCACAGATCAATGTACCTACATTTAATAACAATATCCTTAGTACTGTATCCACATTACACATAATGTAATATACTGATTCCTTCCCACAGATCAATGTACATTTAATAACAACATTATTCATACTATATCTACACTAGGGATAATGTAACATAGTGATTACATCCCGCAGATCAATGTACACTTAATAACAACATCATTCATACTATAACTACATTGGATATAATGTAATATACTGATCCCTTCCCACAGATTAAGGTATCTACATTTAATAACAATATCATTATTACTATATCTACACTAGATATGATGCAATATACGGATTCCTTCCCACAGATCAATGTACATTTAATAACAACATCATTCATACTATATCTGCATTGGATATAATGTAATATACTGATCCCTTCCCACAGGTCAATGTACATACAATAGCAAAATCGTTATTACTATATCTACATTAAGTATAATGTAATGTATTTACTACATCCTACAGATCATTGTACATTTAATAACATCATTCATGCTATAGCTAAATTGGATATAATGTAATATACTCACCCCTTCCCACAGATCAAGGTACCTACATTTAATAACAATATCATTATTACTACATCTACATTAGATATAAAGTAATATACTGATCCCTGCCCACAGTTCAATGTACCTATATTTAATAATAATATCATTAGTACTATATCCACATCATATATAATGTAATATACTGATTCCTTCCCACAGATCAATGTACATTAACAACAACATCATTCATGCTATAGCTAAATTGGATATAATGTAATATACTGATCCCTGCCCACAGATCAATGTACCTACATTTAATAACAATATCATTAGTACTATATCTACATTAGATATAATGTAATATACTGATCCCTGCCCACAGTTCAATGTAACTACATTTAATAACAATATCATTAGTACTATATCCACATCATATATAATGTAATATACTGATTCCTTCCCACAGTTCAATGTACATTTAACAACCGCATCATTCATACTATGTCTACATTGGATATAATGTAATATACTGTTCCCTTCCCACAGATCAATGTACATATAATAACAATATCATTATTACTATAACTACACTAGATATAACGTAATATACTGATTCCTTCCCTCAGATCAATGTACATTTAATATCGATATCATTATTACTATTTCTACATTAGGTATAATGTAATATACTGATCCCTTCCCACAGATCAATGTACCTACATTTAATAACAATACCATTAGTACTACGTCCACATTACATATAATGTAGTATACTGATTCCTTCTCTCAGATCAGTGTAGATTTAATAACAACATCCTTCATACTATATCAACACTAGGTATAATGTAATATACTGATCCCTTCCCACAGACCAAGGTGGCTACATTTAGTAACAATATCATTATTACTATATCTACATTAGATATAATGTAATATACTGATCCCTGCCCACCGGTCAATGTACATTTAATAACAACATCGTTCATACTATATCCACATTAGGTATAATGTAATATAGTGATTGCGTCCCACAGATCAATGTACCTACATTTAATAACAATATCCTTAGTACTATATCCACATTACACATAATGTAATATACTGATTCCTTCCCACAGATCAATGTACATTTAACAACGACATCATTCGTACTATATCTACATTGGATATAATGTAATATACTGATCCCTTCCCACAGATCAATGTACCTACATTTAATAACAATATCCTTAGTACTATATCCACATCACACATAATGTAATATACTGATTCCTTCCCACAGAACAATGTACATTTAATAACCCCATCATTCATACTATATCTACACGAGGTATAATGTAATATAGTGATTACATCCCCCAGATCAATGTACATATAACAACAACATCATTCAAACTATATCTACATTGGATATAATGTAATATACTGATCCCTTCCCACAGGTCAATGTACATATAATAGTATAATTGTTATTACTATATCTACATTAGGTATAATGTAATGTATTTACTACATCCTACAGATCATTGTACATTTAATAACATCATTCATGCTATAGCTAAATTGGCTATAATGTAATATACTCACCCCTACCCACAGATCAAGGTACCTACATTTAATAACAATATCATTATTACTACATCTACATTAGATATAAAGTAATATACTGATCCCTGCCCACAGTTCAATGTACCTATATTTAATAATAATATCATTAGTACTATATCCACATCATATATAATGTAATATACTGATTCCTTCCCACAGATCAATGTACATTAACAACAACATCATTCATGCTATAGCTAAATTGGATATAATGTAATATACTGATCCCTGCCCACCGGTCAATGTACATTTAATAACAACATCGTTCATACTATATCCACATTAGGTATAATGTAATATAGTGATTACGTCCCACAGATCAATGTACCTACATTTAATAACAATATCCTTAGTACTATACCCACATTACACATAATGTAATATACTGATTCCTTCCCACAGATCAATGTACATTGAACAACAACATCATTCATACTATATCTACAATGGATATAATGTAATATACTGATCCCTTCCCACAGATCAATGTACCTACATTTAATAACAATATCCTTAGTACTGTATCCACATTACACATAATGTAATATACTGATTCCTTCCCACAGATCAATGTACATTTAATAACAACATTATTCATACTATATCTACACTAGGGATAATGTAACATAGTGATTACATCCCGCAGATCAATGTACACTTAATAACAACATCATTCATACTATAACTACATTGGATATAATGTAATATACTGATCCCTTCCCACAGATTAAGGTATCTACATTTAATAACAATATCATTATTACTATATCTACACTAGATATGATGCAATATACGGATTCCTTCCCACAGATCAATGTACATTTAATAACAACATCATTCATACTATATCTGCATTGGATATAATGTAATATACTGATCCCTTCCCACAGGTCAATGTACATACAATAGCAAAATCGTTATTACTATATCTACATTAAGTATAATGTAATGTATTTACTACATCCTACAGATCATTGTACATTTAATAACATCATTCATGCTATAGCTAAATTGGATATAATGTAATATACTCACCCCTTCCCACAGATCAAGGTACCTACATTTAATAACAATATCATTATTACTACATCTACATTAGATATAAAGTAATATACTGATCCCTGCCCACAGTTCAATGTACCTATATTTAATAATAATATCATTAGTACTATATCCACATCATATATAATGTAATATACTGATTCCTTCCCACAGATCAATGTACATTAACAACAACATCATTCATGCTATAGCTAAATTGGATATAATGTAATATACTGATCCCTGCCCACAGATCAATGTACCTACATTTAATAACAATATCATTAGTACTATATCTACATTAGATATAATGTAATATACTGATCCCTGCCCACAGTTCAATGTAACTACATTTAATAACAATATCATTAGTACTATATCCACATCATATATAATGTAATATACTGATTCCTTCCCACAGATCAATGTACATTTAACAACCGCATCATTCATACTATGTCTACATTGGATATAATGTAATATACTGTTCCCTTCCCACAGATCAATGTACATATAATAACAATATCATTATTACTATAACTACACTAGATATAACGTAATATACTGATTCCTTCCCTCAGATCAATGTACATTTAATATCGATATCATTATTACTATTTCTACATTAGGTATAATGTAATATACTGATCCCTTCCCACAGATCAATGTACCTACATTTAATAACAATACCATTAGTACTACGTCCACATTACATATAATGTAGTATACTGATTCCTTCTCTCAGATCAGTGTAGATTTAATAACAACATCCTTCATACTATATCAACACTAGGTATAATGTAATATACTGATCCCTTCCCACAGACCAAGGTGGCTACATTTAGTAACAATATCATTATTACTATATCTACATTAGATATAATGTAATATACTGATCCCTGCCCACCGGTCAATGTACATTTAATAACAACATCGTTCATACTATATCCACATTAGGTATAATCTAATATAGTGATTGCGTCCCACAGATCAATGTACCTACATTTAATAACAATATCCTTAGTACTATATCCACATTACACATAATGTAATATACTGATTCCTTCCCACAGATCAATGTACATTTAACAACGACATCATTCGTACTATATCTACATTGGATATAATGTAATATACTGATCCCTTCCCACAGATCAATGTACCTACATTTAATAACAATATCCTTAGTACTATATCCACATCACACATAATGTAATATACTGATTCCTTCCCACAGAACAATGTACATTTAATAACCCCATCATTCATACTATATCTACACGAGGTATAATGTAATATAGTGATTACATCCCCCAGATCAATGTACATATAACAACAACATCATTCATACTATATCTACATTGGATATAATGTAATATACTGATCCCTTCCCACAGGTCAATGTACATATAATAGTATAATTGTTATTACTATATCTACATTAGGTATAATGTAATGTATTTACTACATCCTACAGATCATTGTACATTTAATAACATCATTCATGCTATAGCTAAATTGGCTATAATGTAATATACTCACCCCTACCCACAGATCAAGGTACCTACATTTAATAACAATATCATTATTACTACATCTACATTAGATATAAAGTAATATACTGATCCCTGCCCACAGTTCAATGTACCTATATTTAATAATAATATCATTAGTACTATATCCACATCATATATAATGTAATATACTGATTCCTTCCCACAGATCAATGTACATTAACAACAACATCATTCATGCTATAGCTAAACTGGATATAATGTAATATACTGATCCCTGCCCACCGGTCAATGTACATTTAATAACAACATCGTTCATACTATATCCACATTAGGTATAATGTAATATAGTGATTACGTCCCACAGATCAATGTACCTACATTTAATAACAATATCCTTAGTACTATACCCACATTACACATAATGTAATATACTGATTCCTTCCCACAGATCAATGTACATTTAATAACAACATCATTCATACTATATCTGCATTGGATATAATGTAATATACTGATCCCTGCCCACCGGTCAATGTACATTGAATAACAACATCGTTCATACTATATCCACATTAGGAATAATGTAACATAGTGATTACGTCCCACAGATCAATGTACCTACATTTAATAACAACATCCGTAGTACTATATCCACATTACACATAATGTAATATACTGATTCCTTCCCACAGATCAATGTACATTGAACAACAACATCATTCATACTATATCTACAATGGATATAATGTAATATACTGATCCCTTCCCACAGATCAATGTACCTTCATTTAATAACAATATCCTTAGTACTGTATCCACATTACACATAATGTAATATACTGATTCCTTCCCACAGATCAATGTACATTTAATAACAACATTATTCATACTATATCTACACTAGGGATAATGTAACATAGTGATTACATCCCGCAGATCAATGTACACTTAATAACAACATCATTCATACTATAACTACATTGGATATAATGTAATATACTGATCCCTTCCCACAGATTAAGGTATCTACATTTAATAACAATATCATTATTACTATATCTACACTAGATATGATGCAATATACGGATTCCTTCCCACAGATCAATGTACATTTAATAACAACATCATTCATACTATATCTGCATTGGATATAATGTAATATACTGATCCCTTCCCACAGGTCAATGTACATACAATAGCAAAATCGTTATTACTATATCTACATTAAGTATAATGTAATGTATTTACTACATCCTACAGATCATTGTACATTTAATAACATCATTCATGCTATAGCTAAATTGGATATAATGTAATATACTCACCCCTTCCCACAGATCAAGGTACCTACATTTAATAACAATATCATTATTACTACATCTACATTAGATATAAAGTAATATACTGATCCCTGCCCACAGTTCAATGTACCTATATTTAATAATAATATCATTAGTACTATATCCACATCATATATAATGTAATATACTGATTCCTTCCCACAGATCAATGTACATTAACAACAACATCATTCATGCTATAGCTAAATTGGATATAATGTAATATACTGATCCCTGCCCACAGATCAATGTACCTACATTTAATAGCAATATCATTAGTACTATATCTACATTAGATATAATGTAATATACTGATCCCTGCCCACAGTTCAATGTAACTATATTTAATAACAATATCATTAGTACTATATCCACATCATATATAATGTAATATACTGATTCCTTCCCACAGTTCAATGTACATTTAACAACCGCATCATTCATACTATGTCTACATTGGATATAATGTAATATACTGTTCCCTTCCCACAGATCAATGTACATATAATAACAATATCATTATTACTATAACTACACTAGATATAACGTAATATACTGATTCCTTCCCTCAGATCAATGTACATTTAATATCGATATCATTATTACTATTTCTACATTAGGTATAATGTAATATACTGATCCCTTCCCACAGATCAATGTACCTACATTTAATAACAATACCATTAGTACTACGTCCACATTACATATAATGTAGTATACTGATTCCTTCTCTCAGATCAGTGTAGATTTAATAACAACATCCTTCATACTATATCAACACTAGGTATAATGTAATATACTGATCCCTTCCCACAGACCAAGGTGGCTACATTTAGTAACAATATCATTATTACTATATCTACATTAGATATAATGTAATATACTGATCCCTGCCCACCGGTCAATGTACATTTAATAACAACATCGTTCATACTATATCCACATTAGGTATAATGTAATATAGTGATTGCGTCCCACAGATCAATGTACCTACATTTAATAACAATATCCTTAGTACTATATCCACATTACACATAATGTAATATACTGATTCCTTCCCACAGATCAATGTACATTTAACAACGACATCATTCGTACTATATCTACATTGGATATAATGTAATATACTGATCCCTTCCCACAGATCAATGTACCTACATTTAATAACAATATCCTTAGTACTATATCCACATCACACATAATGTAATATACTGATTCCTTCCCACAGAACAATGTACATTTAATAACCCCATCATTCATACTATATCTACACGAGGTATAATGTAATATAGTGATTACATCCCCCAGATCAATGTACATATAACAACAACATCATTCAAACTATATCTACATTGGATATAATGTAATATACTGATCCCTTCCCACAGGTCAATGTACATATAATAGTATAATTGTTATTACTATATCTACATTAGGTATAATGTAATGTATTTACTACATCCTACAGATCATTGTACATTTAATAACATCATTCATGCTATAGCTAAATTGGCTATAATGTAATATACTCACCCCTACCCACAGATCAAGGTACCTACATTTAATAACAATATCATTATTACTACATCTACATTAGATATAAAGTAATATACTGATCCCTGCCCACAGTTCAATGTACCTATATTTAATAATAATATCATTAGTACTATATCCACATCATATATAATGTAATATACTGATTCCTTCCCACAGATCAATGTACATTAACAACAACATCATTCATGCTATAGCTAAATTGGATATAATGTAATATACTGATCCCTGCCCACCGGTCAATGTACATTTAATAACAACATCGTTCATACTATATCCACATTAGGTATAATGTAATATAGTGATTACGTCCCACAGATCAATGTACCTACATTTAATAACAATATCCTTAGTACTATACCCACATTACACATAATGTAATATACTGATTCCTTCCCACAGAACAATGTACATTTAATAACCCCATCATTCATACTATATCTACACGAGGTATAATGTAATATAGTGATTACATCCCCCAGATCAATGTACATATAACAACAACATCATTCAAACTATATCTACATTGGATATAATGTAATATACTGATCCCTTCCCACAGGTCAATGTACATATAATAGTATAATTGTTATTACTATATCTACATTAGGTATAATGTAATGTATTTACTACATCCTACAGATCATTGTACATTTAATAACATCATTCATGCTATAGCTAAATTGGCTATAATGTAATATACTCACCCCTACCCACAGATCAAGGTACCTACATTTAATAACAATATCATTATTACTACATCTACATTAGATATAAAGTAATATACTGATCCCTGCCCACAGTTCAATGTACCTATATTTAATAATAATATCATTAGTACTATATCCACATCATATATAATGTAATATACTGATTCCTTCCCACAGATCAATGTACATTAACAACAACATCATTCATGCTATAGCTAAATTGGATATAATGTAATATACTGATCCCTGCCCACCGGTCAATGTACATTTAATAACAACATCGTTCATACTATATCCACATTAGGTATAATGTAATATAGTGATTACGTCCCACAGATCAATGTACCTACATTTAATAACAATATCCTTAGTACTATACCCACATTACACATAATGTAATATACTGATTCCTTCCCACAGATCAATGTACATTTAATAACAACATCATTCATACTATATCTGCATTGGATATAATGTAATATACTGATCCCTGCCCACCGGTCAATGTACATTTAATAACAACATCGTTCATACTATATCCACATTAGGTATAATGTAACATAGTGATTACGTCCCACAGATCAATGTACCTACATTTAATAACAATATCCGTAGTACTATATCCACATTACACATAATGTAATATACTGATTCCTTCCCACAGATCAATGTACATTGAACAACAACATCATTCATACTATATCTACAATGGATATAATGTAATATACTGATCCCTTCCCACAGATCAATGTACCTACATTTAATAACAATATCCTTAGTACTGTATCCACATTACACATAATGTAATATACTGATTCCTTCCCACAGATCAATGTACATTTAATAACAACATTATTCATACTATATCTACACTAGGGATAATGTAACATAGTGATTACATCCCGCAGATCAATGTACACTTAATAACAACATCATTCATACTATAACTACATTGGATATAATGTAATATACTGATCCCTTCCCACAGATTAAGGTATCTACATTTAATAACAATATCATTATTACTATATCTACACTAGATATGATGCAATATACGGATTCCTTCCCACAGATCAATGTACATTTAATAACAACATCATTCATACTATATCTGCATTGGATATAATGTAATATACTGATCCCTTCCCACAGGTCAATGTACATACAATAGCAAAATCGTTATTACTATATCTACATTAGGTATAATGTAATGTATTTACTACATCCTACAGATCATTGTACATTTAATAACATCATTCATGCTATAGCTAAATTGGATATAATGTAATATACTCACCCCTTCCCACAGATCAAGGTACCTACATTTAATAACAATATCATTATTACTACATCTACATTAGATATAAAGTAATATACTGATCCCTGCCCACAGTTCAATGTACCTATATTTAATAATAATATCATTAGTACTATATCCACATCATATATAATGTAATATACTGATTCCTTCCCACAGATCAATGTACATTAACAACAACATCATTCATGCTATAGCTAAATTGGATATAATGTAATATACTAATCCCTGCCCACAGATCAATGTACCTACATTTAATAACAATATCATTAGAACTATATCTACATTAGATATAATGTAATATACTGATCCCTGCCCACAGTTCAATGTAACTATATTTAATAACAATATCATTAGTACTATATCCACATCATATATAATGTAATATACTGATTCCTTCCCACAGATCAATGTACATTTAACAACCGCATCATTCATACTATGTCTACATTGGATATAATGTAATATACTGTTCCCTTCCCACAGATCAATGTACATATAATAACAATATCATTATTACTATAACTACACTAGATATAATGTAATATACTGATTCCTTCCCTCAGATCAATGTACATTTAATATCGATATCATTATTACTATTTCTACATTAGATATAATGTAATATACTGATCCCTTCCCACAGATCAATGTACCTACCGTTTAATAACAATACCATTAGTACTACGTCCACATTACATATAATGTAGTATACTGATTCCTTCTCTCAGATCAGTGTAGATTTAATAACAACATCCTTCATACTATATCAACACTAGGTATAATGTAATATACTGATCCCTTCCCACAGACCAAGGTGCCTACATTTAGTAACAATATCATTATTACTATATCTACATTAGATATAATGTAATATACTGATCCCTGCCCACCGGTCAATGTACATTTAATAACAACATCGTTCATACTATATCCACATTAGGTATAATGTAATATAGTTATTACGTCCCACAGATCAATGTACCTACATTTAATAACAATATCCTTAGTACTATATCCACATTACACATAATGTAATATACTGATTCCTTCCCACAGATCAATGTACATTTAACAACGACATGATTCGTACTATATCTACATTGGATATAATGTAATATACTGATCCCTTCCCACAGATCAATGTACCTACATTTAATAACAATATCCTTAGTACTATATCCACATCACACATAATGTAATATACTGATTCCTTCCCACAGAACAATGTACATTTAATAACCCCATCATTCATACTATATCTACACGAGGTATAATGTAATATAGTGATTACATCCCCCAGATCAATGTACATATAACAACAACATCATTCATACTATATCTACATTGGATATAATGTAATATACTGATCCCTTCCCACAGGTCAATGTACATATAATAGTATAATTGTTATTACTATATCTACATTAGGTATAATGTAATGTATTTTCTACATCCTACAGATCATTGTACATTTAATAACATCATTCATGCTATAGCTAAATTGGCTATAATGTAATATGCTCACCCCTTCCCACAGATCAAGGTACCTACATTTAATAACAATATCATTATTACTACATCTACATTAGATATAAAGTAATATACTGATCCCTGCCCACAGTTCAATGTACCTATATTTAATAATAATATCATTAGTACTATATCCACATCATATATAATGTAATATACCGATTCCTTCCCACAGATCAATGTACATTAACAACAACATCATTCATGCTATAGCTAAATTGGATATAATGTAATATACTGATCCCTGCCCACCGGTCAATGTACATTTAATAACAACATCGTTCATACTATATCCACATTAGGTATAATGTAACATAGTGATTACGTCCCACCGATCAATGTACCTACATTTAATAACAATATCCGTAGTACTATATCCACATTACACATAATGTAATATACTGATTCCTTCCCACAGATCAATGTACATTGAACAACAACATCGTTCATACTATATCTACAATGGATATAATGTAATATACTGATCCCTTCCCACAGATCAATGTACCTACATTTAATAACAATATCCTTAGTACTGTATCCACAGTACACATAATGTAATATACTGATTCCTTCCCACAGATCAATGTACATTTAATAACAACATTATTCATACTATATCTACACTAGGGATAATGTAACATAGTGATTACATCCCGCAGATCAATGTACACTTAATAACAACATCATTCATACTATAACTACATTGGATATAATGTAATATACTGATCCCTTCCCACAGATTAAGGTATCTACATTTAATAACAATATCATTATTACTATATCTACACTAGATATGATGCAATATACGGATTCCTTCCCACAGATCAATGTACATTTAATAACAACATCATTCATACTATATCTGCATTGGATATAATGTAATATACTGATCCCTTCCCACAGGTCAATGTACATACAATAGCAAAATCGTTATTACTATATCTACATTAGGTATAATGTAATGTATTTACTACATCCTACAGATCATTGTACATTTAATAACATCATTCATGCTATAGCTAAATTGGATATAATGTAATATACTCACCCCTTCCCACAGATCAAGGTACCTACATTTAATAACAATATCATTATTACTACATCTACATTAGATATAAAGTAATATACTGATCCCTGCCCACAGTTCAATGTACCTATATTTAATAATAATATCATTAGTACTATATCCACATCATATATAATGTAATATACTGATTCCTTCCCACAGATCAATGTACATTAACAACAACATCATTCATGCTATAGCTAAATTGGATATAATGTAATATACTAATCCCTGCCCACAGATCAATGTACCTACATTTAATAACAATATCATTAGTACTATATCTACATTAGATATAATGTAATATACTGATCCCTGCCCACAGTTCAATGTAACTATATTTAATAACAATATCATTAGTACTATATCCACATCATATATAATGTAATATACTGATTCCTTCCCACAGATCAATGTACATTTAACAACCGCATCATTCATACTATGTCTACATTGGATATAATGTAATATACTGTTCCCTTCCCACAGATCAATGTACATATAATAACAATATCATTATTACTATAACTACACTAGATATAATGTAATATACTGATTCCTTCCCTCAGATCAATGTACATTTAATATCGATATCATTATTACTATTTCTACATTAGATATAATGTAATATACTGATCCCTTCCCACAGATCAATGTACCTACCGTTTAATAACAATACCATTAGTACTACGTCCACATTACATATAATGTAGTATACTGATTCCTTCTCTCAGATCAGTGTAGATTTAATAACAACATCCTTCATACTATATCAACACTAGGTATAATGTAATATACTGATCCCTTCCCACAGACCAAGGTGCCTACATTTAGTAACAATATCATTATTACTATATCTACATTAGATATAATGTAATATACTGATCCCTGCCCACCGGTCAATGTACATTTAATAACAACATCGTTCATACTATATCCACATTAGGTATAATGTAATATAGTTATTACGTCCCACAGATCAATGTACCTACATTTAATAACAATATCCTTAGTACTATATCCACATTACACATAATGTAATATACTGATTCCTTCCCACAGATCAATGTACATTTAACAACGACATGATTCGTACTATATCTACATTGGATATAATGTAATATACTGATCCCTTCCCACAGATCAATGTACCTACATTTAATAACAATATCCTTAGTACTATATCCACATCACACATAATGTAATATACTGATTCCTTCCCACAGAACAATGTACATTTAATAACCCCATCATTCATACTATATCTACACGAGGTATAATGTAATATAGTGATTACATCCCCCAGATCAATGTACATATAACAACAACTTCATTCATACTATATCTACATTGGATATAATGTAATATACTGATCCCTTCCCACAGGTCAATGTACATATAATAGTATAATTGTTATTACTATATCTACATTAGGTATAATGTAATGTATTTTCTACATCCTACAGATCATTGTACATTTAATAACATCATTCATGCTATAGCTAAATTGGCTATAATGTAATATACTCACCCCTTCCCACAGATCAAGGTACCTACATTTAATAACAATATCATTATTACTACATCTACATTAGATATAAAGTAATATACTGATCCCTGCCCACAGTTCAATGTACCTATATTTAATAATAATATCATTAGTACTATATCCACATCATATATAATGTAATATACTGATTCCTTCCCACAGATCAATGTACATTAACAACAACATCATTCATGCTATAGCTAAATTGGATATAATGTAATATACTGATTCCTTCCCACAGATCAATGTACATTGAACAACAACATCATTCATACTATATCTACAATGGATATAATGTAATATACTGATCCCTGCCAATAGTTCAATGTACCTATATTTAATAACAATATCATTAGTACTATGTCCACATCACATATAATGTAATATACTGATTCCTTCCCACAGATCAATGTACATTTAATAACAACATTATTCATACTATATCTACACTAGGTATAATGTAACATAGTGATTACATCCCACAGATCAATGTACACTTAAAAACAACATCATTCATACTATAACTACATTGGATATAATGTAATATACTGATCCCTTCCCACAGGTCAATGTACATACAATAGCAAAATCGTTATTACTATATCTACATTAGGTATAATGTAATGTATTTACTACATCCTACAGATCATTGTACATTTAATAAGATCATTCATGCTATAGCTAAATTGGATATAATGTAATATACTCACCCCTTCCCACAGATCAAGGTAGCTACATTTATTAACATTATCATTAATACTATATCTACATGAGATATAATGTTATATACTAATCCCTGCCCACAGATCAATGTATATTTAATAGCGATATCATTATTACTATATCTACATTAGATATAATGTTATATACTGATCCCTGCCCACAGTTCAATGTACCTATACTTAATAACAATATCATAAGTACTATATCCACATCATATATAATGTAATATACCGATTCCTTCCCACAGACCAACGTAGATTTAATAACATCATTCATACTATATCAACACTAGGTATAATGTAATATAGTGATTACATCCCACAGATCAAGGTACATTTAATGACAACATCATTCATACTATATCTACATTGGATATAATGTATTATACTGGTCCCTTCCCACAGATCAAGGTGCCTACATTTAATAACAACATCATTCATACTATATCTTCATTGGATATAATGTAATATACTGATCCCTTCCCACAGGTCAATGTACATACAATAGCAAAATCGTTATTACTATATCTACATTAGGTATAATGTAATGTATTTACTACATCCTACAGATCATTGTACATTTAATAAGATCATTCATGCTATAACTAAATTGGATATAATGTAATATACTCACCCCTTCCCACAGATCAAGGTACCTACATTTAATAACAATATCATTATTACTACATCTACATTAGATATAATGCAATATACGGATTCCTTCCCACAGATCAATGTACATTTAATAACAACATCATTCATACTATAACTACATTGGATATAATGTAATATACTGATCCCTCCCCACAGATCAATGTACATTTTATAACAACATCATTCATACTATATCTACATTCGGTATAATGTAATATACTGATCCCTTCCCATACGTCAATGTACATATAATAGCAAAATCGTTATTACTATATCTACATTAGGTATAATGTAATATACTGATCCCTGCCCACAGATCAATGTACCTACATTTAATAACAATATCATTAGTACTATATCCACATCATATATAATGTAATATACTGATTCCTTCCCACAGATCAATGTACATTTAACAACCGCATCATTCATACTATGTCTACATTGGATATAATGTAATATACTGTTCCCTTCCCACAGATCAATGTACATATAATAACAATATCATTATTACTATAACTACACTAGATATAACGTAATATACTGATTCCTTCCCTCAGATCAATGTACATTTAATATCGATATCATTATTACTATTTCTACATTAGGTATAATGTAATATACTGATCCCTTCCCACAGATCAATGTACCTACATTTAATAACAATACCATTAGTACTACGTCCACATTACATATAATGTAGTATACTGATTCCTTCTCTCAGATCAGTGTAGATTTAATAACAACATCCTTCATACTATATCAACACTAGGTATAATGTAATATACTGATCCCTTCCCACAGACCAAGGTGGCTACATTTAGTAACAATATCATTATTACTATATCTACATTAGATATAATGTAATATACTGATCCCTGCCCACCGGTCAATGTACATTTAATAACAACATCGTTCATACTATATCCACATTAGGTATAATCTAATATAGTGATTACGTCCCACAGATCAATGTACCTACATTTAATAACAACATCCGTAGTACTATATCCACATTACACATAATGTAATATACTGATTCCTTCCCACAGATCAATGTACATTGAACAACAACATCATTCATACTATATCTACAATGGATATAATGTAATATACTGATCCCTTCCCACAGATCAATGTACCTTCATTTAATAACAATATCCTTAGTACTGTATCCACATTACACATAATGTAATATACTGATTCCTTCCCACAGATCAATGTACATTTAATAACAACATTATTCATACTATATCTACACTAGGGATAATGTAACATAGTGATTACATCCCGCAGATCAATGTACACTTAATAACAACATCATTCATACTATAACTACATTGGATATAATGTAATATACTGATCCCTTCCCACAGATTAAGGTATCTACATTTAATAACAATATCATTATTACTATATCTACACTAGATATGATGCAATATACGGATTCCTTCCCACAGATCAATGTACATTTAATAACAACATCATTCATACTATATCTGCATTGGATATAATGTAATATACTGATCCCTTCCCACAGGTCAATGTACATACAATAGCAAAATCGTTATTACTATATCTACATTAAGTATAATGTAATGTATTTACTACATCCTACAGATCATTGTACATTTAATAACATCATTCATGCTATAGCTAAATTGGATATAATGTAATATACTCACCCCTTCCCACAGATCAAGGTACCTACATTTAATAACAATATCATTATTACTACATCTACATTAGATATAAAGTAATATACTGATCCCTGCCCACAGTTCAATGTACCTATATTTAATAATAATATCATTAGTACTATATCCACATCATATATAATGTAATATACTGATTCCTTCCCACAGATCAATGTACATTAACAACAACATCATTCATGCTATAGCTAAATTGGATATAATGTAATATACTGATCCCTGCCCACAGATCAATGTACCTACATTTAATAGCAATATCATTAGTACTATATCTACATTAGATATAATGTAATATACTGATCCCTGCCCACAGTTCAATGTAACTATATTTAATAACAATATCATTAGTACTATATCCACATCATATATAATGTAATATACTGATTCCTTCCCACAGTTCAATGTACATTTAACAACCGCATCATTCATACTATGTCTACATTGGATATAATGTAATATACTGTTCCCTTCCCACAGATCAATGTACATATAATAACAATATCATTATTACTATAACTACACTAGATATAACGTAATATACTGATTCCTTCCCTCAGATCAATGTACATTTAATATCGATATCATTATTACTATTTCTACATTAGGTATAATGTAATATACTGATCCCTTCCCACAGATCAATGTACCTACATTTAATAACAATACCATTAGTACTACGTCCACATTACATATAATGTAGTATACTGATTCCTTCTCTCAGATCAGTGTAGATTTAATAACAACATCCTTCATACTATATCAACACTAGGTATAATGTAATATACTGATCCCTTCCCACAGACCAAGGTGGCTACATTTAGTAACAATATCATTATTACTATATCTACATTAGATATAATGTAATATACTGATCCCTGCCCACCGGTCAATGTACATTTAATAACAACATCGTTCATACTATATCCACATTAGGTATAATGTAATATAGTGATTGCGTCCCACAGATCAATGTACCTACATTTAATAACAATATCCTTAGTACTATATCCACATTACACATAATGTAATATACTGATTCCTTCCCACAGATCAATGTACATTTAACAACGACATCATTCGTACTATATCTACATTGGATATAATGTAATATACTGATCCCTTCCCACAGATCAATGTACCTACATTTAATAACAATATCCTTAGTACTATATCCACATCACACATAATGTAATATACTGATTCCTTCCCACAGAACAATGTACATTTAATAACCCCATCATTCATACTATATCTACACGAGGTATAATGTAATATAGTGATTACATCCCCCAGATCAATGTACATATAACAACAACATCATTCAAACTATATCTACATTGGATATAATGTAATATACTGATCCCTTCCCACAGGTCAATGTACATATAATAGTATAATTGTTATTACTATATCTACATTAGGTATAATGTAATGTATTTACTACATCCTACAGATCATTGTACATTTAATAACATCATTCATGCTATAGCTAAATTGGCTATAATGTAATATACTCACCCCTACCCACAGATCAAGGTACCTACATTTAATAACAATATCATTATTACTACATCTACATTAGATATAAAGTAATATACTGATCCCTGCCCACAGTTCAATGTACCTATATTTAATAATAATATCATTAGTACTATATCCACATCATATATAATGTAATATACTGATTCCTTCCCACAGATCAATGTACATTAACAACAACATCATTCATGCTATAGCTAAATTGGATATAATGTAATATACTGATCCCTGCCCACCGGTCAATGTACATTTAATAACAACATCGTTCATACTATATCCACATTAGGTATAATGTAATATAGTGATTACGTCCCACAGATCAATGTACCTACATTTAATAACAATATCCTTAGTACTATACCCACATTACACATAATGTAATATACTGATTCCTTCCCACAGATCAATGTACATTTAATAACAACATCATTCATACTATATCTGCATTGGATATAATGTAATATACTGATCCCTGCCCACCGGTCAATGTACATTTAATAACAACATCGTTCATACTATATCCACATTAGGTATAATGTAACATAGTGATTACGTCCCACAGATCAATGTACCTACATTTAATAACAATATCCGTAGTACTATATCCACATTACACATAATGTAATATACTGATTCCTTCCCACAGATCAATGTACATTGAACAACAACATCATTCATACTATATCTACAATGGATATAATGTAATATACTGATCCCTTCCCACAGATCAATGTACCTACATTTAATAACAATATCCTTAGTACTGTATCCACATTACACATAATGTAATATACTGATTCCTTCCCACAGATCAATGTACATTTAATAACAACATTATTCATACTATATCTACACTAGGGATAATGTAACATAGTGATTACATCCCGCAGATCAATGTACACTTAATAACAACATCATTCATACTATAACTACATTGGATATAATGTAATATACTGATCCCTTCCCACAGATTAAGGTATCTACATTTAATAACAATATCATTATTACTATATCTACACTAGATATGATGCAATATACGGATTCCTTCCCACAGATCAATGTACATTTAATAACAACATCATTCATACTATATCTGCATTGGATATAATGTAATATACTGATCCCCTCCCACAGGTCAATGTACATACAATAGCAAAATCGTTATTACTATATCTACATTAGGTATAATGTAATGTATTTACTACATCCTACAGATCATTGTACATTTAATAACATCATTCATGCTATAGCTAAATTGGATATAATGTAATATACTCACCCCTTCCCACAGATCAAGGTACCTACATTTAATAACAATATCATTATTACTACATCTACATTAGATATAAAGTAATATACTGATCCCTGCCCACAGTTCAATGTACCTATATTTAATAATAATATCATTAGTACTATATCCACATCATATATAATGTAATATACTGATTCCTTCCCACAGATCAATGTACATTAACAACAACATCATTCATGCTATAGCTAAATTGGATATAATGTAATATACTAATCCCTGCCCACAGATCAATGTACCTACATTTAATAACAATATCATTAGAACTATATCTACATTAGATATAATGTAATATACTGATCCCTGCCCACAGTTCAATGTAACTATATTTAATAACAATATCATTAGTACTATATCCACATCATATATAATGTAATATACTGATTCCTTCCCACAGATCAATGTACATTTAACAACCGCATCATTCATACTATGTCTACATTGGATATAATGTAATATACTGTTCCCTTCCCACAGATCAATGTACATATAATAACAATATCATTATTACTATAACTACACTAGATATAATGTAATATACTGATTCCTTCCCTCAGATCAATGTACATTTAATATCGATATCATTATTACTATTTCTACATTAGATATAATGTAATATACTGATCCCTTCCCACAGATCAATGTACCTACCGTTTAATAACAATACCATTAGTACTACGTCCACATTACATATAATGTAGTATACTGATTCCTTCTCTCAGATCAGTGTAGATTTAATAACAACATCCTTCATACTATATCAACACTAGGTATAATGTAATATACTGATCCCTTCCCACAGACCAAGGTGCCTACATTTAGTAACAATATCATTATTACTATATCTACATTAGATATAATGTAATATACTGATCCCTGCCCACCGGTCAATGTACATTTAATAACAACATCGTTCATACTATATCCACATTAGGTATAATGTAATATAGTTATTACGTCCCACAGATCAATGTACCTACATTTAATAACAATATCCTTAGTACTATATCCACATTACACATAATGTAATATACTGATTCCTTCCCACAGATCAATGTACATTTAACAACGACATGATTCGTACTATATCTACATTGGATATAATGTAATATACTGATCCCTTCCCACAGATCAATGTACCTACATTTAATAACAATATCCTTAGTACTATATCCACATCACACATAATGTAATATACTGATTCCTTCCCACAGAACAATGTACATTTAATAACCCCATCATTCATACTATATCTACACGAGGTATAATGTAATATAGTGATTACATCCCCCAGATCAATGTACATATAACAACAACATCATTCATACTATATCTACATTGGATATAATGTAATATACTGATCCCTTCCCACAGGTCAATGTACATATAATAGTATAATTGTTATTACTATATCTACATTAGGTATAATGTAATGTATTTTCTACATCCTACAGATCATTGTACATTTAATAACATCATTCATGCTATAGCTAAATTGGCTATAATGTAATATGCTCACCCCTTCCCACAGATCAAGGTACCTACATTTAATAACAATATCATTATTACTACATCTACATTAGATATAAAGTAATATACTGATCCCTGCCCACAGTTCAATGTACCTATATTTAATAATAATATCATTAGTACTATATCCACATCATATATAATGTAATATACCGATTCCTTCCCACAGATCAATGTACATTAACAACAACATCATTCATGCTATAGCTAAATTGGATATAATGTAATATACTGATCCCTGCCCACCGGTCAATGTACATTTAATAACAACATCGTTCATACTATATCCACATTAGGTATAATGTAACATAGTGATTACGTCCCACCGATCAATGTACCTACATTTAATAACAATATCCGTAGTACTATATCCACATTACACATAATGTAATATACTGATTCCTTCCCACAGATCAATGTACATTGAACAACAACATCGTTCATACTATATCTACAATGGATATAATGTAATATACTGATCCCT
This sequence comes from Osmia lignaria lignaria, assembly GCF_051020975.1. NCBI lineage: Eukaryota > Metazoa > Arthropoda > Insecta > Hymenoptera > Megachilidae > Osmia > Osmia lignaria. Next base: position 2,907,311 of record NC_135035.1, read on the forward strand.
TCCCACAGATCAATGTACCTACATTTAATAACAATATCCTTAGTACTGTATCCACAGTACACATAATGTAATATACTGATTCCTTCCCACAGATCAATGTACATTTAATAACAACATTATTCATACTATATCTACACTAGGGATAATGTAACATAGTGATTACATCCCGCAGATCAATGTACACTTAATAACAACATCATTCATACTATAACTACATTGGATATAATGTAATATACTGATCCCTTCCCACAGATTAAGGTATCTACATTTAATAACAATATCATTATTACTATATCTACACTAGATATGATGCAATATACGGATTCCTTCCCACAGATCAATGTACATTTAATAACAACATCATTCATACTATATCTGCATTGGATATAATGTAATATACTGATCCCTTCCCACAGGTCAATGTACATACAATAGCAAAATCGTTATTACTATATCTACATTAGGTATAATGTAATGTATTTACTACATCCTACAGATCATTGTACATTTAATAACATCATTCATGCTATAGCTAAATTGGATATAATGTAATATACTCACCCCTTCCCACAGATCAAGGTACCTACATTTAATAACAATATCATTATTACTACATCTACATTAGATATAAAGTAATATACTGATCCCTGCCCACAGTTCAATGTACCTATATTTAATAATAATATCATTAGTACTATATCCACATCATATATAATGTAATATACTGATTCCTTCCCACAGATCAATGTACATTAACAACAACATCATTCATGCTATAGCTAAATTGGATATAATGTAATATACTAATCCCTGCCCACAGATCAATGTACCTACATTTAATAACAATATCATTAGTACTATATCTACATTAGATATAATGTAATATACTGATCCCTGCCCACAGTTCAATGTAACTATATTTAATAACAATATCATTAGTACTATATCCACATCATATATAATGTAATATACTGATTCCTTCCCACAGATCAATGTACATTTAACAACCGCATCATTCATACTATGTCTACATTGGATATAATGTAATATACTGTTCCCTTCCCACAGATCAATGTACATATAATAACAATATCATTATTACTATAACTACACTAGATATAATGTAATATACTGATTCCTTCCCTCAGATCAATGTACATTTAATATCGATATCATTATTACTATTTCTACATTAGATATAATGTAATATACTGATCCCTTCCCACAGATCAATGTACCTACCGTTTAATAACAATACCATTAGTACTACGTCCACATTACATATAATGTAGTATACTGATTCCTTCTCTCAGATCAGTGTAGATTTAATAACAACATCCTTCATACTATATCAACACTAGGTATAATGTAATATACTGATCCCTTCCCACAGACCAAGGTGCCTACATTTAGTAACAATATCATTATTACTATATCTACATTAGATATAATGTAATATACTGATCCCTGCCCACCGGTCAATGTACATTTAATAACAACATCGTTCATACTATATCCACATTAGGTATAATGTAATATAGTTATTACGTCCCACAGATCAATGTACCTACATTTAATAACAATATCCTTAGTACTATATCCACATTACACATAATGTAATATACTGATTCCTTCCCACAGATCAATGTACATTTAACAACGACATGATTCGTACTATATCTACATTGGATATAATGTAATATACTGATCCCTTCCCACAGATCAATGTACCTACATTTAATAACAATATCCTTAGTACTATATCCACATCACACATAATGTAATATACTGATTCCTTCCCACAGAACAATGTACATTTAATAACCCCATCATTCATACTATATCTACACGAGGTATAATGTAATATAGTGATTACATCCCCCAGATCAATGTACATATAACAACAACTTCATTCATACTATATCTACATTGGATATAATGTAATATACTGATCCCTTCCCACAGGTCAATGTACATATAATAGTATAATTGTTATTACTATATCTACATTAGGTATAATGTAATGTATTTTCTACATCCTACAGATCATTGTACATTTAATAACATCATTCATGCTATAGCTAAATTGGCTATAATGTAATATACTCACCCCTTCCCACAGATCAAGGTACCTACATTTAATAACAATATCATTATTACTACATCTACATTAGATATAAAGTAATATACTGATCCCTGCCCACAGTTCAATGTACCTATATTTAATAATAATATCATTAGTACTATATCCACATCATATATAATGTAATATACTGATTCCTTCCCACAGATCAATGTACATTAACAACAACATCATTCATGCTATAGCTAAATTGGATATAATGTAATATACTGATTCCTTCCCACAGATCAATGTACATTGAACAACAACATCATTCATACTATATCTACAATGGATATAATGTAATATACTGATCCCTGCCAATAGTTCAATGTACCTATATTTAATAACAATATCATTAGTACTATGTCCACATCACATATAATGTAATATACTGATTCCTTCCCACAGATCAATGTACATTTAATAACAACATTATTCATACTATATCTACACTAGGTATAATGTAACATAGTGATTACATCCCACAGATCAATGTACACTTAAAAACAACATCATTCATACTATAACTACATTGGATATAATGTAATATACTGATCCCTTCCCACAGGTCAATGTACATACAATAGCAAAATCGTTATTACTATATCTACATTAGGTATAATGTAATATACTGATCCCTGCCCACCGGTCAATGTACATTTAATAACAACATCGATCATACTATATCCACATTAGGTATAATGTAATATAGTGATTACGTCTCACAGATCAATGTACCTACATTTAATAACAATATCCTTAGTACTATATCCACATTACACATAATGTAATATACTGATTCCTTCCCACAGATCAATGTACATTTAACAACAACATCATTCATACTATATCTACAATGGATATAATGTAATATACTGATCCCTGCCCATAGTTCAATGTACCTATATTTAATAACAATATCATTGGTACTATATCCACATCACATATAATGTAATATACTGATCCCTTCCCACAGATCAATGTACATTTAGTAACACCATCATTCATACTATATCTACACTGGATATAATACAATATACGGATTCCTCCCCACAGATCAATGTACATTTTATAACACCATTCATACTATATCTACATTGGATATAATGTAATATACTGATCCCTTCCCATACGTCAATGTACATATAATAGCAAAATCGGTATTACTATATCTACATTAGGTATAATGTAATATACTGATCCCTGCTCACAGATCAATGTACCTATATTTAATAACAATATCCTTAGTACTATATCCACATTACACATAATGTAATATACTGATTCCTTCCCACAGATCAATGTACATTTAATAACAACAGCATTCATACTATATCAACACTAGGTATAATGTAATATAGTGATTACATCCCACAGATCAAGGTACATTCAATATCGATATCATTATTACTATATCTACATTAGATAAAATGTAATATACTGATCCCTTCCCACAGATCAAGGTGCCTACATTTAGTAACAATATCATTATTACTATATCTACATTAGATATAATGTAATATACTGATCCCTGCCCACCGGTCAATGTACATTTAATAACAACATCGTTCATACTATATCCACATTAGGTATAATGTAATACAGTGATTACGTCTCACAGATCAATGTACCTACATTTAATAACAATATCCTTAGTACTATATCCACATTACACATAATGTAATATACTGATTCCTTCCCACAGATCAATGTACATTTAACAACAACATCATTCATACTATATCTACAATGGATATAATGTAATATACTGATCCCTGCCCATAGTTCAATGTACCTATATTTAATAACAATATCATTGGTACTATATCCACATCACATATAATGTAATATACTGATCCCTTCCCACAGATCAATGTACATTTAGTAACACCATCATTCATACTATATCTACACTGGATATAATACAATATACGGATTCCTCCCCACAGATCAATGTACATTTTATAACATCATTCATACTATATCTACATTGGATATAATGTAATATACTGATCCCTTCCCATACGTCAATGTACATATAATAGCAAAATCGGTATTACTATATCTACATTAGGTATAATGTAATATACTGATCCCTGCTCACAGATCAATGTACCTATATTTAACAACAATATCCTTAGTACTATATCCACATTACACATAATGTAATATACTGATTCCTTCCCACAGATCAATGTACATTTAATAACAACAGCATTCATACTATATCAACACTAGGTATAATGTAATATAGTGATTACATCCCACAGATCAAGGTACATTCAATATCGATATCATTATTACTATATCTACATTAGATAAAATGTAATATACTGATCCCTTCCCACAGATCAAGGTGCCTACATTTAGTAACAATATCATTATTACTATATCTACATTAGATATAATGTAATATACTGATCCCTGCCCACCAGTCAATGTACATTTAATAACAACATCGTTCATACTATATCCACATTAGGTATAATGTAATACAGTGATTACGTCTCACAGATCAATGTACCTACATTTAATAACAATATCCTTAGTACTATATCCACATTACACATAATGTAATATACTGATTCCTTCCCACAGATCAATGTACATTTAACAACAACATCATTCATACTATATCTACAATGGATATAATGTAATATACTGATCCCTGCCCATAGTTCAATGTACCTATATTTAATAACAATATCATTAGTACTATATCCACATCACATATAATGTAATATACTGATTCCTTCTCACAGATCAATGTACATTTAATAACAACATTATTCATACTATATCTACACTAGGTAGAATGTAACATAGTGATTACATCCCACAGATCAATGTACACTTAAAAACAACATCATTCATACTATAACTACATTGGATATAATGTAATATACTGATTCCTTCCCACAGAACAATGTACATTTAATAACCCCATCATTCATACTATATCTACACGAGGTATAATGTAATATAGTGATTACATCCCCCAGATCAATGTACATATAACAACAACATCATTCATACTATATCTACATTGGATATAATGTAATATACTGATCCCTTCCCACAGGTCAATGTACATATAATAGTATAATTGTTATTACTATATCTACATTAGGTATAATGTAATGTATTTACTACATCCTACAGATCATTGTACATTTAATAACATCATTCATGCTATAGCTAAATTGGCTATAATGTAATATACTCACCCCTTCCCACAGATCAAGGTACCTACATTTAATAACAACATCATTCATACTATAACTACATTGGATATAATGTAATATACTGATCCCTCCCCACAGATCAATGTACATTTTATAACAACATCATTCATACTATATCTACATTGGATATAATGTAATATACTGATCCCTTCCGATACGTCAATGTACATATAATAGCAAAATCGTTATTACTATATCTACATTAGGTATAATGTAATGTATTTACTACATCCTACAGATCATTGTACATTTAATAAGATCATTCATGCTATAGCTAAATTGGATATAATGTAATATACTCACCCCTTCCCACAGATCAAGGTACCTACATTTAATAACAATATCATTAGTACTATATCTACATTAGATATAATGTAATATACTGATCCCTGCCCACAGTTCAATGTAACTATATTTAATAACAATATCATTAGTACTATATCCACATCATATATAATGTAATATACTGATTCCTTCCCACAGATAAATGTACATTTTAATAACAACATCAATCATACTATATCCACATCGATTATAACGTAATATACTGATTCCTTCGCACAGATCAATGTACATGTAAGAACAATATCATTAGTACAATATCTACATTACATATAATGTAATATACTGATTCCTTCTCCCAGATCAATGTACATTTAATAACAATATCATTATTACCATATCTACATTGGATATAATGTTATATACTGATTCATTCCCACAGATCAATGTACATTTAATACCAATATCATTAGTACTATACCTATATTTTATATGTAATGTAGATTGAATAACAATATCATTATTACCATATCTACATTAGATATAATGTAATATACCGATTCCTTCCCACAGATCAATGTACATTTAATACCAATATCATTAGTACTATATCTACATTCGCTACAATGTAATATACTGATTCTTTCCCACAGATCAATGTACATTTAACAACAATACAATTAGTACTATACCTACATTAAATTTGTAATGTACATTTAATAACAATATTATTATTACCATATCTACATTAGATATAATGTAATATACTGATTCCTTCCCATAGGTCAATGTACATCTAATACCAATATCATTAGTACTATATCTACATTAGATATGTAATGTACATTTCATAGCAATATCATTATTACCATATCTACGTTAGATAGAATGTAATATACTGATTCCTTCCCACAGATCAATGTACATTCAATAACAATATCATTGGTACTATATCTACATTCGATATAATGTAATATAATGATTCATTCCCACAGATCAATCTACATTTAATAACAATATCATTATTACCATCTCTACATTAGATATAATGTCATTTACAAATTCAGTCCCACAGATCAATGTACATTTAATAAGAATATCATTGGTACTATATCTACATTCGGTATAATGTAATATACTGATCCATTCCCACAGAACAATGCACATTCAATAACAATATCATTAGTACTATATCTACATTAGATATAATGACATATACAGATTCATTCCCACAGATCAATGTATATTTAATACCAATATCATTAGTACTATACCAACATTATATATGTAATGTAGATTTAATAACAATATCATTATTATCATATCTACATTAGATATAATGTAATATACCGATTCCTTCCCATAGGTCAATGTACATCTAATACCAATATCATTAGTACTATATCTACATTCGACATAATGTAATATACTGATTCCTTCCCACAGATCAATGTACATTTGAGAACAATATCATTAGTACTATATCTACATTCGATATAATGTTATATACTGATTCATTCCCACAGAACAATGTACATTTAATACCAATATCATTAGTACTATACCTACATTATATATGTAATGTAGATTTAATAACAATATCATTATTACCATATCTACATTAGATATAATGTATTATACCGATTCCTTCCCATAGATCAATGTACATCTAATACCTATATCATTAGTACCATATCTACATTCGACATAATGTAATATACTGATTCCTCCCGACAGATCAATGTTCATTTGATAACAATATCCTTAGTACTATATCTACATTGGATATAATGTTATATACTGATTCATTCCCACAGATCAATGTACATTTAATACCAATATCATTAGTACTATACCTATATTTTATATGTAATGTCGATTGAATAACAATATCATTATTACCATATCTACATTAGATATAATGTAATATACCGATTCATTCCCACAGATCAATGTACATTTAATAACAGTATCATTAGTACTATACCTACATTAGATATGTAATGTACATTTAACAACAAAATCGTTATTACCATATCTACATACGATAAAGTGTAATATACGGATTCCTTCCCACAGATCAATGGACATTTAATAACAATATCATTAGTACTATACCAACATTAAATATGTAACGTAGATTTAATAACAATATCATTATTACCATGTCTACATTAGATACAATGTAATATACTGATTCCTTCCCACAGATCAATGTACATTTAATAACAGTATCATTATTTCTATATCTACACTAGATATAATGTCATATACAGATTCATTCCAACAGATCAATTTACATTTAATCACAATATCGTTAGTACTATATCTACATTAAGTATGAAATGTAGATTTAATAACAATATGTTTATTACCATATCTACATTAGATATAATGTAATATGCTGATTCCTTCCCACAGATCAATGTACATTTCATACCAATATCATTAGTACTATATCTACATTAGATATGTAATGTACAATTAATAACAATATTATTATTATCATATCAACATTAGATATAATGTAATATACTGATTACTACCGACAGATCAATGTAAATTTAATAACAATATCATTAACACATATCTACATTCGATATAACGTAATATACTGATTCATTCCCGCAGATCAATGTACATTTAATAACAATAACATTATTACTATATGTACAATATATATAATGTCATGTACAGATTCATTCAAACAGATCAATGTACATTTAATCACAATATCATTGGTACTATATCTACATTCGATATAATGTAATATACTGATTCATTCCCACAGATCAATGTACATTTAACAACAATATCATTTTTACTATTTGTACAGTAGATATAATGTCATATTCAGATTCATTCCCGCAGATCAAAGTACATTTAATAACAATATCATTAGTACTACATCTACATTCGATATAATGTAATATACTGATTCCTTCCCACAGATCAATGTACATTTGATAGCAATATCATTATTACTACATCCACATTAGATATGTAATGTACATTTAATATGAATATCATCGGTACTATATCTACATTCGATATAATGTAATATACTGATACCTTCCCACAGATCAATGTACATTTAATAACAATATCATTGGTACCATATCTACATTCGATACAATGTAACATAATGTTTCATTCCCACAGATCAATCTACATTTAATAACAATATCATTATTACCATCTCTACATTAGATATAATGTCATTTACAGATTCATTCCCACAGATCAATGTAGATATAATACCAATATCATTAGTACTATATCTACGTTAGATATGTAATGTACAATTAATAGCAATATTATTATTACCATATCTACATTAGATATAATGTAATATACTGATTCATTCCCATAGATCAATGTACATTTAATAACAATATCGTTAGTACTATACCTACATTAAATATGTAATGTAGATTTAATAACAATATCATTATTACTATATCTACAATAGATATAATGTCCTGTACAGATTCATTCCAACAGATCAATGTACATTTAATCACAATATCATTATTACCATATCTACATTAGATATAATGTAATATACTGATTCCTTCCCACAGATCAATGTACACTTAATACCAATATCATTAGTACTATATCTACATTCGATATAATGTAATATACTGATTCATTCCGACAGATTAATGTACATTTAATAACAAGATCATTATTACTATATCTACAATAGATATGTAATGTTCATTTAATATGAATATCATTATTACCATACCTACAGTAGATATAATGTCATTTACAGATTCATTCCCACAGATCAATGTACCTTTAATAACAATATCATTAGTACTATATCTACATTAGATATGTAATGATCATTTAAAAACAATATCATTATTACCATATCTACATTAGATATAATGCCATATACTGATTCCTTTCCACACATCAATGTAGATTTAATAACAATATCATTAGTACTATATCTGCATTCGATATAATGTGATATACTTATTCGTTCCCACAGATCAATGTACATTTAATAACAATATCATTAGTACTATATCTACATTAGATATGTAATGTTCATTTAATAACAATATCATTAGTACTACATCTACATCCGATATAATGTAATATACTGATTCCTTCCCACAGATCAATGTACATTTGATAGCAATATCATTATTACTACATCCACATTAGATATGTAATGTACATTTAATATGAATATCATTGGTACTATATCTACATTCGATATAATGTATTATACCGATTCCTTCCCATAGATCAATGTACATCTAATACCAATATCATTAGTACCATATCTACATTCGACATAATGTAATATACTGATTCCTCCCGACAGATCAATGTTCATTTGATAATAATATCATTAGTACTATATCTACATTGGATATAATGTTATATACTGATTCATTCCCACAGATCAATGTAGATATAATACCAATATCATTAGTACTATATCTACGTTAGATATGTAATGTACAATTAATAGCAATATTATTATTACCATATCTACATTAGATATAATGTAATATACTGATTCATTCCCATAGATCAATGTACATTTAATAACAATATCGTTAGTACTATACCTACATTAAATATGTAATGTAGATTTAATAACAATATCATTATTACTATATCTACAATAGATATAATGTCCTGTACAGATTCATTCCAACAGATCAATGTACATTTAATCACAATATCATTATTACCATATCTACATTAGATATTATGTAATATACTCATTCCTTCCCACAGATCAATGTACATTTAATAACAATATCATTAGTACTATATCTGCATTAGATATGTAATGTACATTTAATACCAATATCATTAGTAGTATATCTACATTAGATATGTAATGTACATTTAATAACAATATCATTATTACCACATCCACATTAGATATAAGGTCCTGTACAGATTCATTCCAACAGATCAATGTACATTTAATCACAATATCATTAGTACTATATCCACATCACATATAATGTAATATACTGATTCCTTCCCACAGATCAATGTACATTTAATACCAACATTATTCATACTATATCTACACTAGGTATAATGTAACATAGTGATTACATCCCACAGATCAATGTACATTTAATAACAACATCATTCATACTATAACTACATTGGATATAATGTAATATACTGATCCCTTCCCACAGATCAAGGTATCTACATTTAATAACAATATCATTATTACTATATCTACACTAGATATAATGCAATATACGGATTCCTTCCCACAGATCAATGTACATTAATAACAACATCATTCATGCTATAGCTAAATTGGATATAATGTAATATACTGATCCCTGCCCACAGGTCAATGTACCTACATTTAATAACAATATCATTAGTACTATATCCACATTAGATATAATGTAATATACTGATCCCTGCCCACAGTTCAATGTAACTATATTTAATAACAATATCATTAGTACTATATCCACATCATATATAATGTAATATACTGATTCCTTCCCACAGATCAATGTACATTTAACTACAGCATCATTCATACTATGTCTACATTGGATATAATGTAATATACTGATCCCTGCCCACAGTTCAATGTACCTATATTTAATAATAATATCATTAGTACTATATCCACATCATATATAATGTAATATACTGATTCCTTCCCACAGATCAATGTACATTTAACAACAGCATCATTCATACTATGTCTACATTGGATATAATGTAATATACTGTACCCTTCCCACAGATCAATGTACATATAATAACAATATCATTATTACTATAACTACACTAGATATAATGTAATATACTGATTCCTTCCCTCAGATCAATGTACATTTAATGTCGATATCATTACTACTATTTCTACATTAGATATAAGGTAATATACCATTCCCTTCCCACAGATCAAGGTATCTACATTTAATAACAATATCATTATTACTATATCTACACTAGAAATAATGCAATATACGGATTCCTGCCCACAGATCAATGTACATTTAATAACAACATCGTTCATACTATAACTACATTGGATATAATGTAATATACTGATCCCTTCCCACAGATCAATGTACCTACATTTAATAACAATATCATTAGTACTACGTCCACATTACATATAATGTAGTATACTGATTCATTCCCACAGATCAATATACCTTTAATAACCATATCATTAGTACTATATCTACATTCGATATATTGTAATATAGTGATTCATTCCCACAGATCAATGTGCCTTTAATAACAATATCATTAGCACTACATCTACATTCGATATAATGTAATATACTGATTCATTCCCACTGATCAATGTACATTTAATAACAACATCATTAGTAGTATATCTACATTACATACGTAATGTACAGTTAATAACAATATTATTATCACCATATCTACATTAGATATAATGTAATATACTGATTGATCCCCAAAGATCAATGTACATTTCATAACAATATCATTAGTACTAAATCTACATTCGATATAATGTAATATACTGATTCATTCTCACAGATCAATATATTTAATAACCATATCAATAGTACTATATCTACATTCGATATAATGAAATATACTGATTCATTCCCACAGATCAATGTATCTTTAATAACAATATCATTAGCACTATATCTACATTCGATATAATGTAATATACTGATTCATTCCCGCAGATCAATGTGCCTTTAGTAACAATATCATTAGCACTATATCTACATTCGATATAATGTAATATACGGATTCATTCCCACAGACCAATGCACCATTAATAACAATATCATTAGCACTATATCTACATTCGATATAACGTAATATACTGATTCATTCCCACAGATATGTACATATAATAACCATATCATAAGTACCATACCTACATTCGATATAATGTAATATACTGATGGATTGCCACAGATCAATGCACCTTTCATAACAATATCATTAGCACTATATCTACATTCGATATAATTTCATATACAGATTCATTCCCACTGATCAATGTACATTTAATAACAATATCATTAGTAGTATATCTACGTTACATACGTAATGTACAATTAATAACAATATCGTTATTACCATATCTACATTAGATATAATGTAATATACTGATTCATTCCCACAGATCAATATACCTTTAATAACCATATCATTAGTACTATATCTATATTCGATATATTGTAATATAGTGATTCATTCCCACAGATCAATGTGCCTTTAATAACAATATCGTTAGCACTACATCTACATTCGATATAATGTAATATAGTGATCCATTCCCACAGACCAATGCACCTTTAATAACAATATCATTAGCACTATATCTACATTCGATATAACGTAATATGCAGATTCATTCCCACAGATATGTATATATAATAACCATATCATTAGTACCATACCTACATTCGATATAATGTAATATACCGATGGATTCCCACAGATCAATGTACATTTAATAACCATATCATTAGTACCATATCTACATTAGATATGTAATGTACATTTAATAACAATATCATTATTACTATATCTACATTAGGTATAATGTCATATACTGATCCCTGCCCACAGATCAATGTACCTACATTTAATAACAATATCATTAGTACTACGTCCACATTACATATAATGTAGTATACTGATTCCTTCTCACAGATCAGTGTAGATTTAATAACAACATCCTTCATACTATATCAACACTAGGTATAATGTAATATACTGATCCCTTCCCACATACCAAGGTGCCTACATTTAGTAACAATATCATTATTACTATATCTACATTAGATATAATGTAATATCCTGATCCCTGCCCACCGGTCAATGTACATTTAATAACAACATCGTTCATACTATATCCACATTAGGTATAATGTAATATAGTGATTACGTCCCACAGATCAATGTACCTACATTTAATAACAATATCCTTAGTACTATATCCACATTACACATAATGTAATATACTGATTCCTTCCCACAGATCAATGTACATTTAACAACAACATCATTCATACTATACCTACAATGGATATAATGTAATATACTGATCCTGTTCAGTGCGTGCGGATATGTGGTAATACTCGTACGCTTCGAGTGATAAATTAATATTACTCGAATATTTGTGGGTGGTGCGAAGAAATAAGTAGAATGCCACGAATAACGTTTAACTACGTTTAACTTTAACAGTTTGAATAGTTTATTTCTACGTTGAATTTGACAGCGTTCCGTTTCTAAGAACGATACTTATTAGAATGTCTAGTGTATGTACAGGTATCGGATTTATATAGTAATTTTGTGTAGTCGGCAACAGCCAATCAGGGCTGCTGGTCAAGTCTGTAAGGGTGGCTAGAACGTCACCAGCGCAGGTATATGACCGATGGCGTTTTTAGTGAACGTTGCAAAGGTCGCACGTTTGCTAATGAGTGCATGGCACTGACCGTCATAAAGTGGTATTTCCGTGAATTTCTAGGTTTAACTTAAATTATTTTACGAGGATAGTTTCGTGGAAATGTCTTTTGACCGCTTTGGGAAACGTTTAGTTTTGTATGGATAGGTTTTACCTGGTAATTCTCACAGTAACGTATATAGAAAATTTTGGATGGGTTCATATGCTTTGTTGCAACGCAACACGTCGCGTCGCCCGCCTTGAACGATTCGCGTTCAAAGTTGATCTGTGTTCTATAACAATTGAATATACATAGATATTTTATCCTCGCCAATCAAAAACCACTGTGGGGACTCGAAAAGGCGGAACAGCATTGTGAATTTGACTCTAAAGATATATACATATGCTAAGTGAATAAGATACTTTATAAAGTTCATTAATAGCTGGAAGGTATAACTATACGCTACATACTTAATACAAGTTTATAATATTAGTAATCTTAAAAGTATGAATAGGACAACTACTAAAGCGGTAGTTGACAGGTTAACAATTATACATATAAGACTATATTGGTCAATCCCTTTCAGGTATCTCAATCGGTAATGGACATAGTTTTTTGATGCATCGTTTGTATATTCCGCGATTTGTTTTCACGGTTGCTACACGAATAATCTTATCTTCGCCTGGATGAACGGCTATGATGCGTCCCATGCTCCAGTGCATAGGTGGGATGTTATCTTCCTTAATGGTGACCAGTGTATCAATTTTTATCTGTTCGGGATCACCTTTGTGCCATTTACTACGTAGTAGCAGTTCATTAAAGTACTCCCTATGCCATCTTTTCCAAAAATGTTGCTTCACCTTGACAATGTGTTGCCACAATGATAATCTATTTGTTGGTACGTCCTGGAAGTCATGTTCTGGTATGCTCATTAGTGAATCTCCAATCAAAAAGTGAGCTGGGGTAAGGGCTGAAAAGTCATTGGGATCCGAGGATAATGGTGTTAGAGGACGGGAATTTAATATTGATTCGATTTCGATGATAAAAGTATTAAATTGTTCATAAGTAAACAGGGAATCGCCAACAGTGCGATATAAGTGATATTTGAATTGTTTAACGCCAGCCTCCCATAAGCCTCCAAAGTGGGGCGATTGCGGTGGTGAAAAATGCCAGTTGACACCTTCATTTGATAAATCGTGCGTGATTCTATCATTATGATTAGAGGATAATAGCAAAGCCTTTATTTTCAATATTTCATTCTTGGCGCCAACAAAATTTGTTCCATTATCAGAATAGAGATTTTTTGATTTACCTCTGCGACCGAAAAAACGTTTAATAGCTGCTAAGCATGTTTCGGTGGTTAGATCTGTAACCAGCTCCAAATGTACGGCCTTCGTTGAAAAACAAACAAAGACGACTACATAAGACTTTATCTTTACTTTATTTCTAAATTTTTTCTCCTTGATAAGAAAAGGACCGCAGTAATCTAGCCCTGCATTTTCGAAAGGTCTAGATTGTTTTAAACGATTTTTAGGTAAAATGCCCATTGGATAATTTGGTGGCTTGTGGTTTAATTTACAACAAGAAATGCATTTATGTAAGACGTATCTCGTCCTATTTTTGCCATCAATAGGCCAGTAATTTTGTCTGACAATAGCTAACGTATTTTGAACTCCTGTATGCCAATATTTTATATGTACATGACGTATTATTATGTCAGTAATATGATTGTTTCTTGGTAATAGAATAGGATGTTTATGTGAATAATTTATATCTGCATTTCCCAATCTACCTCCTACACGAAGAATTCCCAATTCATCTATAAAAGGATCTAATCGCAACAACCTACTTTTATTATTGAGTTCCTCGCCCTTTCGTAAACATTGTAATTCTTGAGAGAATTCACTTTCTTGGACTACCCTTATTATTTGTAAATGAGCATCATGTAACTCCTTCGTGGTAATTTCACCTGTGATTTTATTGCTTGAGCTTCTATTCACAATTGCTCGATGGCAAAGGGCAACGAAACGATTTAGTGCATTAATGGATGAGAACCTTTCAAAAGTGTCATTTGCAACCTTATTCCGATTACAATTCTGGTCTAATGTAACAAAGGTCACATTGGCTTGATGATTTGCGCTATCACTCGTCGATAGTTTAGTGATTTTCCAGCAATGTTCTTCCATAGACAGCCACGTAGGCCCATTTACCCAAAGTGTATTTTTAATAAAGTCCGAAGGATTTTGACCACGAGATATAAAATCCGCGGGATTGTCGTTTGTCGATACATGATACCAATTATCCCTATCCGTAAGCGTTTGTATTTCAGAGACACGATTTGCTTCGAAAGTTTTTAAGATATGGGGTGACGTTTTAATCCAATTTAATGCAATAGTTGAATCAGAATAAAAGTTAATCTTGTTGAATCTTAAGTTTAATGCTTCTACCACGGATTTGTATAAATTTGCTAATAACTTAGCAGCACAAAGCTCTAACCTAGGCAAAGATATTGTTTTTATAGGTGCAACGCGCGACTTCGCGCATACCAAACCTACTAAATGATTATTCACTTTATTCGTTGATCTTATGTAAAAACACGCGCCATAACCCTTTTCGCTGGCGTCACAGAACCCATGTAACTGTATTTCTACTGCATTATTTAAAACAACCTTCCGATGTACAGTAAAATTGTTTAACAATGGTAATTGGTTTTTATAATTGAACCATTCGGTATGAATTGACTGTGGGACTGATTCATCCCAATTTAAATTGGCCATCCATAATTTCTGCATAACTAATTTGGCCTGAATTATTACGGGACCTAATAAACCTAAAGGGTCAAATAGTTGAGCAATCTCAGACAAAATTGTACGTTTTGAGACGACTTTATGCGAACTAAAGGGATTTACCTTATAGTTAATAGTGTCTGCATGCGGATCCCATTGTATTCCGAGAACCTTTTTTGTTTCCGTCACGTCTAAACATACAAGTTGTGACGCAGAGGAATTTTTCAATTTATTTAGAAGTTTCGGTTCATTTGAAAGCCACTGACGTAGGTTGAAACCCCCTAAATTTAGTAATTTAGTTAGTTGATCTATTAAAAGGCAAGCTTGATTCAAATCGTTCGTACCAGTGAGTAAGTCATCTACATAAAAATCACGATCGAGTACTGTCGCGGCTAAAGGATATTTATGTCCGTCATCTTTAATTATTTGTTTCAAGCAACGAACCGCGAGAAATGGGGCTGAAGTAGTCCCATATGTAACCGTGTTTAGCATATACGTTTTAATTGGTTCAGTCTTGTTTTCCCGCCAAAGAATTTTTTGAAATTTCGCGTCATCTGGATGTACCTGAATTTGCCGAAACATTTTCTCAATGTCAGCTGTTAAAACGAATTGATGTGTTCGAAAACGGATGATTATAGAAATCAAATCGTCCTGAATTGTAGGACCTTGCATTAATGCGTCGTTTAAAGAAATACTTGTCGATGTTTTCGCGGATCCATCAAACACTACGCGAACCTTTGTCGTTGCGCTTGATTCTTTTATTACCGCGTGATGTGGTAAATAGTAACCTACTTGCTTGTCATCTGTATTTGTTATATCGGTCATATGTTTTAATTCTACATACTCCCTTAAGAAGACACTATATTGATTTTTTAATTCTGAACTTAATTCCAACCTCTTCTCCAAAGAGTAAAACCGTTTTAAAGCCATTCTGTGTGATTCCCCGATACTATCCCTTTTTTCATTGAATGGCAACCTTACTACGTACCTCCCGTCTAAATTTCGCTTAATATTTTGACTAAAGTGTGTCTCACATGCTGATTCCTCACTTGAAAAATATTTTTTATTAGGAATTTCCTCAACCTCCCAAAATTTGTTTAATTGGTTTTCAAGCGCGGTTGTCACAAAACATGACCTAGCTTTGTTGAGGTGATTATTTAGAAGATTGACTTCTCCCGTTACAATCCAACCTAGTCGCGTTTTTTGTAATATAATTGAATCATTACACAATTTGATTTGTCCTACGCTTAGCAGCTGATAAAACAAAGTATTGCCGAGCAATGCATCGATCTCGGCTGATTTATGAAAGTTCGGATCAGCTAACGAAATATTTTTAGGAATAGACAGATTGTCTTTGTCAATTTTTCGAGAGGGTAGCAACCCAGTTATAGTGGGTAGGGCCACTAATGTTAGATCACACGAAAAAGGAGATGTTCGTGATTTGATGGTTGTTTTAACCGTGTACTGCGACTTAGTTAAATTTTGACCTAAGCCTGAGAATGGCAAATTGATCATAGTTTTATTTAGTTTTAAACGATCAGCTAATCTTTCTGTTATGAAATGCGTTTGAGAACCTCCGTCTAGCAATACTCTACACGGAATTTCATTTTTGTCTTTATCTAATATTTTAATCGATGCCGTACCTAACAACACCTCTGAATCAGATGATACAACTAAATTTACTGTTGGCTGTTCTTTTATATTTTGATCGTTTGATTCGATTGAATTATTAGTTGGATGGTTACGCGGATTGTTCGTATCAGTAAAATGCAAAAGCGTATTATGCTTATGATTGCATGTCTTACAACCGCTAAGATAGCATTTATTTGTCTGATGATTACCTCGCAAGCAATTTAAACATAATTTTGCCCTTCTTGCTAATTCGAAACGTTCCTTTGGATTTAATTGCAAAAACTTGTTACATGTATAAATCGCATGATTTTGACTACAAGCAGGACATTGAAAGTGCGCCTGCGTACCTACGTGTGATTGTATTTGATTGGGTCGTTTCTTATTTGGCATTTTCGAGGTGTGATTATTAAAATGACTGTTTGATTTATTTGAATCAAAGGAAATTGTATCGAAATCGTCGCCACGTGCTTGTTTACTAAGAAAATCTAATAATTTTTGAAAAGCGGGCATTTCCTCGTCTTCTAACGTACGCTCCCAAGCGCGACGCGTACCCTTATCTAGTTTCTTTACTACAATATAAATCAGTAATGCATCCCACTTATCAACTGGTTGCTTCAAAGCCCTTAATGCATTTATATGAACTTGTGTTTTTTCTACCAAAGAACGTAGATTAGTAGGAGTTTCGCGATGAATTTCTGGAAGCTCTAATAATAATTGTAGATGAGTATGAATGATTTGTCGCGGTTTATTACATCTTTGTTTCAACGTATTCCAAGCCACCAAATAATTTTCCTCTGAAGCATTTAGATTTTCTGTTATTGAAGTTAACGGACCTTGAAGTGCATTTTGCAGTAAATAAAATTTGTGAACTGGTAACAATTCATCGTTATCATGAACTAAATTCTTAAAGGTGTCATGAAAAGAGTACCAATTAATAGGATTTCCATCATAAGGACGGATCTCTATTTTGGGCAACAAATTATTAGCTTGTTTTATAGTTATTGGCATAGAAGGAGTAGCTGACGTTGATGGCGACGTGCTAGCTATTGGCGATATCACCGAGTTTATTTCGCGAAGACGTTTACTTATTATTTTAGCGCAAGCAAAATATTGATCATCAAACTGCGATCTGTGAGCTTCATGATCCATATCGGTATGCTTCTCCTTCTCTGCTAAGATTTCAATTTGTAATTGTGTTTTGGAAAAGGCTTCATAGCCCTCCTCTAATTTTATTTTACGATTCTGGATATCATCAATCTCCGCATCTGGGTGCGCATTAAGATATGTTATTAACCGCGTGACGTTAGATTTAAGACTACCGCGTGTTTTGATTAAAGTTTTTAAATTTTCTGACTGTGCCATTTTCGAAGAAAATAATCGAAATCGAATCCTCTATTATAGGAAGGATGTTAATACGTGTAAGGAGTGAATGAGTGGAGATTCTTGAGCTTACTTTGATGTTGAGTTCTGCTACGATGATGTAGTTGTCCACAGCTGGTAATGCTATATTGATTTGATGATAACTGGATTTGTTGTCCACTTGAATGACGTCGTTCGTTGCGTATGTCACTGCTCCAATGGCTGCTTTCCCATGGGATGTCCGTATTAGAAGCTTAGTGACAAATAGCTTGTAATGATGTTGATTCTGCTCCTTGACGACCAAAGAAATCCGACGGCTGCTCTCCGAAATGGGATGTCCGTTCAGATGTTTGGTTCGCCTGATATCGTTTTATACGGTGTAGGTACTCGTGGTATTCCTTGTAGTATTGTCCAATGCACCAATATATTGTTTGCCGTTTTTTTGAATCTTCACTATAACCGTAGAGATCCGGCTCGAAGGACCATGTTCAGTGCGTGCGGATATGTGGTAATACTCGTACGCTTCGAGTGATAAATTAATATTACTCGAATATTTGTGGGTGGTGCGAAGAAATAAGTAGAATGCCACGAATAACGTTTAACTACGTTTAACTTTAACAGTTTGAATAGTTTATTTCTACGTTGAATTTGACAGCGTTCCGTTTCTAAGAACGATACTTATTAGAATGTCTAGTGTATGTACAGGTATCGGATTTATATAGTAATTTTGTGTAGTCGGCAACAGCCAATCAGGGCTGCTGGTCAAGACTGTAAGGGTGGCTAGAACGTCACCAGCGCAGGTATATGACCGATGGCGTTTTTAGTGAACGTTGCAAAGGTCGCACGTTTGCTAATGAGTGCATGGCACTGACCGTCATAAAGTGGTATTTCCGTGAATTTCTAGGTTTAACTTAAATTATTTTACGAGGATAGTTTCGTGGAAATGTCTTTTGACCGCTTTGGGAAACGTTTAGTTTTGTATGGATAGGTTTTACCTGGTAATTCTCACAGTAACGTATATAGAAAATTTTGGATGGGTTCATATGCTTTGTTGCAACGCAACAGATCCCTTCCCACAGATCAATGTACCTACATTTAATAACAATATCCTTAGTACTATATCCACATTACACATAATGTAATATACTGATTCCTTCCCACAGAACAATGTACATTTAATAACACCATCATTCATACTATATCTACACGAGGTATAATGTAATATAGTGATTACATCCCACAGATCAATGTACATATAACAACAACATCATTCATACTATATCTAGGTTGGATATAATGTAATATACTGATCCCTTCCCACAGGTCAATGTACATATAATAGCATTATCGTTATTACTATATCTACATTAGGTATAATGTAATGTATCAACTACATCCTACAGATCATTGTACATTTAATAACATCATTCATGCTATAGCTAAATTGGATATAATGTAATATACTGATCCTTTCCCACAGATCAAGGTAGCTACATTTAATAACATTATCATTAATACTATATCTACATGAAATATAATGTTACATACTAATCCCTGCCCACAGTTCAATGTACCTATACTTAATAACAATATCATTAGTACTATATCCACATCATATATAATGTAATATACCGATTCCTTCCCACAGATCAACGTAGATTTAATAACACCATCATTCATGCTATAGCTAAATTGGATATAATGTAATATACTGATCCCTTCCCACAGATCAAGGTATCTACACTTAATAACAATATCATTATTACTATATCTACACTAGATATAATGCTATGTACGGATTCCTTCCCACAGATCAATGTACATTTAATAACAACATCATTCATACTATATCTGCATTGGATATAATGTAATATACTGATCCCTTCCCACAGGTCAATGCACATACAATAGCAAAATCGTTATTGCTATATCTACATTAGGTATAATGTAATGTATTTACTTCATCCTACAAATCATTGTACATTTAGTAACATCATTCATGCTATAGCTAAATTGGATATAATGTAATATACTCACCCCTTCCCACAGATCAAGGTATCTACATTTAATAACAATATCATTATTACTACATCTACATTAGATATAAAGTAATATACTGATCCCTGCCCACAGTTCAATGTACCTATATTTAATAATAATATCATTAGTACTATATCCACATCATATATAATGTAATATACTGATTCCTTCCCACAGATCAATGTACATTAACAACAACATCATTCATGCTCTAGCTAAATTGGATATAATGTAATATACTCACCCCTTCCCACAGATCAAGGTACCTACATTTAATAACAATATCATTATTACTACATCTACATTAGATATAATGCAATATACGGATTCCTTCCCACAGATCAATGTACATTTAATAACAACATCATTCATACTATAACTACATTGGATATAATGTAATATACTGATCCCTCCCCACAGATCAATGTACATTTTATAACAACATCATTCATACTATATCTACATTGGATATAATGTAATATACTGATCCCTTCCCATACGTCAATGTACATATAATAGCAAAATCGTTATTACTATATCTACATTAGGTATAATGTAATATACTGATCCCTGCCCACAGATCAATGTACCTACATTTAATAACAATATCATTAGTACTACGTCCACATTACATATAATGTAGTATACTGATTCCTTCTCACAGATCAGTGTAGATTTAATAACAACATCCTTCATACTATATCAACACTAGGTATAATGTAATATACTGATCCCTTCCCACAGACCAAGGTGCCTACATTTAGTAACAATATCATTATTACTATATCTACATTAGATATAATGTAATATCCTGATCCCTGCCCACCGGTCAATGTACATTTAATAACAACATCGTTCATACTATATCCACATTAGGTATAATGTAATATAGTGATTACGTCCCACCGATCAATGTACCTACATTTAATAACATTATCATTAATACTATATCTACATGAGACATAATGATATATACTAATCCCTGCCCACAGATCAATGTATATTTAATAGCGATATCATTATTACTATATCTACATTAGATATAATGTTATATACTGATCCCTGCCCACAGTTCAATGTACCTATACTTAATAACAATATCATTAGTACTATATCCACATCATATATAATGTAATATACCGATTCCTTCCCACAGACCAACGTAGATTTAATAACATCATTCATACTATATCAACACTAGGTATAATGTAATATAGTGATTCCATCCCACAGATCAAGGTACATTTAATAACAACATCATTCATACTATATCTACATTGGATATAATGTATTATACTGGTCCCTTCCCACAGATCAAGGTGCCTACATTTAATAACAACATCATTCATACTATATCTTCATTGGATATAATGTAATATACTGATCCCTTCCCACAGGTCAATGTACATACAATAGCAAAATCGTTATTACTATATCTACATTAGGTATAATGTAATGTATTTACTACATCCTACAGATCATTGTACATTTAATAAGATCATTCATGCTATAGCTAAATTGGATATAATGTAATATACTCACCCCTTCCCACAGATCAAGGTACCTACATTTAATAACAATATCATTATTACTACATCTACACTAGGTATAATGTAATATACTGATCCCTTCCCACAGACCAAGGTGCCTACATTTCGTAACAATATCATTATTACTATAACTACATTGGATATAATGTAATATACTGATCCCTCCCCACAGATCAATGTACATTTTATAACAACATCATTCATACTATATCTACATTGGATATAATGTAATATACTGATCCCTTCCCATACGTCAATGTACATATAATAGCAAAATCGTTATTACTATATCTACATTAGGTATAATGTAATATACTGATCCCTGCCCACAGATCAATGTACCTACATTTAATAACAATATCATTAGTACTACGTCCACATTACATATAATGTAGTATACTGATTCCTTCTCACAGATCAGTGTAGATTTAATAACAACATCCTTCATACTATATCAACACTAGGTATAATGTAATATACTGATCCCTTCCCACAGACCAAGGTGCCTACATTTAGTAACAATATCATTATTACTATATCTACATTAGATACAATGTAATATACTGATCCCTGCCCATCGGTCAATGTACATTTAATAACAACATCGTTCATACTATATCCACATTAGGTATAATGTAATATAGTGATTACGTCCCACCGATCAATGTACCTACATTTAATAACGTTATCATTAATACTATATCTACATGAGACATAATGATATATACTAATCCCTGCCCACAGATCAATGTATATTTAATAGCGATATCATTATTACTATATCTACATTAGATATAATGTTATATACTGATCCCTGCCCACAGTTCAATGTACCTATACTTAATAACAATATCATTAGTACTATATCCACATCATATATAATGTAATATACCGATTCCTTCCCACAGACCAACGTAGATTTAATAACATCATTCATACTATATCAACACTAGGTATAATGTAATATAGTGATTACATCCCACAGATCAAGGTACATTTAATAACAACATCATTCATACTATATCTACATTGGATATAATGTATTATACTGGTCCCTTCCCACAGATCAAGGTGCCTACATTTAATAACAACATCATTCATACTTTATCTACATTGGATATAATGTAATATACTGATCCCTTCCCACAGGTCAATGTACATACAATAGCAAAATCGTTATTACTATATCTACATTAGGTATAATGTAATGTATTTACTACATCCTACAGATCATTGTACATTTAATAAGATCATTCATGCTATAGCTAAATTGGATATAATGTAATATACTCACCCCTTCCCACAGATCAAGGTACCTACATTTAATAACAATATCATTATTACTACATCTACATTAGATATAATGCAGTATACGGATTCCTTCCCACAGATCAATGTACATTTTATAACAACATCATTCATACTATATCTACATTGGATATAATGTATTATACTGATCCCTTCCCACAGATCGAGGTGCCTACATTTAGTAACAATATCATTATTACTATATCTTCATTAGATATAATGTAATATACTAATCCCTGCCCACAGATCAATGTATATTTAGTAGCGATATCATTATTACTATATCTACATTGGATATAATGTAATATACTGAACCCTCCCCACAGATCAATGTACCTACATTTAACAACAATATCATTAGTACTACGTCCACATTGCATATAATGTAATATACTGATTCCTTCCCACAGATCAATGTACATTTAATAACAACAGCATTCATACTATATCAACACTAGGTATAATGTAATATAGTGATTACATCCCACAGATCAAGGTACATTCAATATCGATATCATTATTACTGTATCTACATTAGATAAAATGTAATATACTGATTCCTTCCCACAGATCAATGTACATTTAACAACAACATCATTCATACTATATCTACATTGGATATAATGTAATATACTGATCCCTTCCCACAGATCAATGTACCTACATTTAATAACAATATCCTTAGTACTATATCCACATTACACATAATGTTATATACTGATTCCTTCCCACAGAACAATGTACATTTAATAACACCATCATTCATACTATATCTACACGAGGTATAATGTAATATAGTGATTACATCCCACAGATCAATGTACATATAACAACAACATCATTCATACTATATCTACATTGGATATAATGTAATATACTGATCCCTTCCCACAGGTCAATGAACATATAATAGTATAATTGTTATTACTATATCTACATTAGGTATAATGTAATGTATTTACTACATCCTACAGATCATTGTATATTTAATAACATCATTCATGCTATAGCTAAATTGGCTATAATGTAATATACTCACCCCTTCCCACAGATCAAGGTACCTACATTTAATAACAATATCATTATTACTACATCTACATTAGATATAAAGTAATATACTGATCCCTGCCCACAGTTCAATGTACCTATATTTAATAATAATATCATTAGTACTATATCCACATCATATATAATGTAATATACTGATTCCTTCCCACAGATCAATGTACATTAACAACAACATCATTCATGCTATAGCTAAATTGGATATAATGTAATATACTGATCCCTGCCCACCGGTCAATGTACATTTAATAACAACATCGTTCATACTATATCCACATTAGGTATAATGTAATATAGTGATTACGTGCCACAGATCAATATACCTACATTTAATAACAATATCCTTAGTACTATACCCACATTACACATAATGTAATATACTGATTCCTTCCCACAGATCAATGTACATTTAACAACAACATCATTCATACTATATCTACAATGGATATAATGTAATATGCTGATCCCTGCCCATAGTTCAATGTACCTATATTTAATAACAATATCATTAGTACTATATCCACATCACATATAATGTAATATACTGATTCCTTCCCACAGATGAATGTACATTTAATAACAACATTATTCATACTATATCTACACTAGGTATAATGTAACATAGTGATTACATCCCACAGATCAATGTACACTTAAAAACAACATCATTCATACTATA
This sequence comes from Osmia lignaria lignaria, assembly GCF_051020975.1. Lineage (NCBI taxonomy): Eukaryota > Metazoa > Arthropoda > Insecta > Hymenoptera > Megachilidae > Osmia > Osmia lignaria. The sequence goes on from NC_135035.1 coordinate 2,933,802, forward strand.
ACTACATTGGATATAATGTAATATACTGATCCCTTCCCACAGATCAAGGTATCTACATTTAATAACAATATCATTATTACTATATCTACACTAGATATAATGCAATATACGGATTCCTTCCCACAGATCAATGTACATTTAATAACAACATCATTCATACTATATCTGCATTGGATATAATGTAATATACTGATCCCTTCCCACAGGTCAATGTACATACAATAGCAAAATCGTTATTACTATATCTACATTAGGTATAATGTAATGTATTTACTACATCCTACAGATCATTGTACATTTAATAAGATCATTCATGCTATAGCTAAATTGGATATAATGTAATATACTCACCCCTTCCCACAGATCAAGGTACCTACATTTAATAACAATATCATTATTACTACATCTACATTAGATATAATGCAATATACGGATTCCTTCCCACAGATCAATGTACATTTAATAACAACATCATTCATACTATATCTACATGAGACATAATGATATATACTAATCCCTGCCCACAGATCAATGTATATTTAATAGCGATATCATTATTACTATATCTACATTAGATATAATGTTATATACTGATCCCTGCCCACAGTTCAATGTACCTATACTTAATAACAATATCATTAGTACTATATCCACATCATATATAATGTAATATACCGATTCCTTCCCACAGACCAACGTAGATTTAATAACATCATTCATACAATATCAACACTAGGTATAATGTAATATAGTGATTACATCCCACAGATCAAGGTACATTTAATAACAACATCATTCATACTATATCTACATTGGATATAATGTATTATACTGGTCCCTTCCCACAGATCAAGGTGCCTACATTTAATAACAACATCATTCATACTATATCTTCATTGGATATAATGTAATATACTGATCCCTTCCCACAGGTCAATGTACATACAATAGCAAAATCGTTATTACTATATCTACATTAGGTATAATGTAATGTATTTACTACATCCTACAGATCATTGTACATTTAATAAGATCATTCATGCTATAGCTAAATTGGATATAATGTAATATACTCACCCCTTCCCACAGATCAAGGTACCTACATTTAATAACAATATCATTATTACTACATCTACATTAGATATAATGCAATATACGGATTCCTTCCCACAGATCAATGTACATTTAATAACAACATCATTCATACTATAACTACATTGGATATAATGTAATATACTGATCCCTCCCCACAGATCAATGTACATTTTATAACAACATCATTCATACTATATCTACATTGGATATAATGTAATATACTGATCCCTTCCCACAGATCAAGGTATCTACATTTAATAACAATATCATTATTACTATATCTGCACTAGATATAATGCAATATACGGATTCCTTCCCACAGATCAATGTACATTTAATAACAACATCATTCATACTATAACTACATTGGATATAATGTAATATACTGATCCCTTCCCACAGATCAATGTACCTACATTTAATAACAATATCATTAGTACTACGTCCACATTACATATAATGTAGTATACTGATTCCTTCTCTCAGATCAGTGTAGATTTAATAACAACATCCTTCATACTATATCAACACTAGGTATAATGTAATATACTGATCCCTTCCCACAGACCAAGGTGCCTACATTTAGTAACAATATCATTATTACTATATCTACATTAGATATAATGTAATATACTGATCCCTGCCCATCGGTCAATGTACATTTAATAACAACATCGTTCATACTATATCCACATTAGGTATAATGTAATATAGTGATTACGTCCCACAGATCAATGTACCTACATTCAATAACAATATCCTTAGTACTATATCCACATTACACATAATGTAATATACTGATTCCTTCCCACAGATCAATGTACATTTAACAACGACATCATTCGTACTATATCTACATTGGATATAATGTAATATACTGATCCCTTCCCACAGGTCAATGTACATATAATAGTATAATTGTTATTACTATATCTACATTAGGTATAATGTAATGTATTTACTACATCCTACAGATCATTGTACATTTAATAACATCATTCATGCTATAGCTAAATTGGCTATAATGTAATATACTCACCCCTTCCCACAGATCAAGGTACCTACATTTAATAACAATATCATTATTACTACATCTACATTAGATATAAAGAAATATACTGATCCCTGCCCACAGTTCAATGTACCTATATTTAATAATAATATCATTAGTACTATATCCACATCATATATAATGTAATATACTGATTCCTTCCCACAGATCAATGTACATTAACAACAACATCATTCATGCTATAGCTAAATTGGATATAATGTAATATACTGATCCCTGCCCACCGGTCAATGTACATTTAATAACAACATCGTTCATACTATATCCACATTAGGTATAATGTAATATAGTGATTACGTGCCACAGATCAATGTACCTACATTTAATAACAATATCCTTAGTACTATACCCACATTACACATAATGTAATATACTGATTCCTTCCCACAGATCAATGTACATTTAACAACAACATCATTCATACTATATCTACAATGGATATAATGTAATATGCTGATCCCTGCCCATAGTTCAATGTACCTATATTTAATAACAATATCATTAGTACTATATCCACATCACATATAATGTAATATACTGATTCCTTCCCACAGATGAATGTACATTTAATAACAACATTATTCATACTATATCTACACTAGGTATAATGTAACATAGTGATTACATCCCACAGATCAATGTACACTTAAAAACAACATCATTCATACTATAACTACATTGGATATAATGTAATACACTGATCCCTTCCCACAGATCAAGGTATCTACATTTAATAACAATATCATTATTACTATATCTGCACTAGATATAATGCAATATACGGATTCCTTCCCACAGATCAATGTACATTTAATAACAACATCATTCATACTATAACTACATTGGATATAATGTAATATACTGATCCCTTCCCACAGGTCAATGTACATACAATAGCAAAATCGTTATTACTATATCTACATTAGGTATAATGTAATGTATTTACTACATCCTACAGATCATTGTACATTTAATAACATCATTCATGCTATAGCTAAATTGGATATAATGTAATATACTCACCCCTTCCCACAGATCAAGGTACCTACATTTAATAACAATATCATTATTACTACATCTACATTAGATATAAAGTAATATACTTATCCCTGCCCACAGTTCAATGTACCTATATTTAATAATAATATCATTAGTACTATATCCACATCATATATAATGTAATATACTGATTCCTTCCCACAGATCAATGTACATTAACAACAACATCATTCATGCTATAGCTAAATTGGATATAATGTAATATACTGATCCCTGCCCACAGATCAATGTACCTACATTTAATAACAATATCATTAGTACTATATCTACATTAGATATAATGTAATATACTGATCCCTGCCCACAGTTCAATGTAACTATATTTAATAACAATATCATTAGTACTATATCCACATCATATATAATGTAATATACTGATTCCTTCCCACAGATCAATGTACATTTAACAACCGCATCATTCATACTATGTCTACATTGGATATAATGTAATATACTGATCCCTTCCCACAGATCAATGTACCTACATTTAATAACAATATCCTTAGTACTATATCCACATCACACATAATGTAATATACTGATTCCTTCCCACAGAACAATGTACATTTAATAACCCCATCATTCATACTATATCTACACGAGGTATAATGTAATATAGTGATTACATCCCCCAGATCAATGTACATATAACAACAACATCATTCATAGTATATCTACATTGGATATAATGTAATATACTGATCCCTTCCCACAGGTCAATGTACATATAATAGTATAATTGTTATTACTATATCTACATTAGGTATAATGTAATGTATTTACTACATCCTACAGATCATTGTACATTTAATAACATCATTCATGCTATAGCTAAATTGGCTATAATGTAATATACTCACCCCTTCCCACAGATCAAGGTACCTACATTTAATAACAATATCATTATTACTACATCTACATTAGATATAAAGTAATATACTGATCCCTGCCCACAGTTCAATGTACCTATATTTAATAATAATATCATTAGTACTATATCCACATCATATATAATGTAATATACTGATTCCTTCCCACAGATCAATGTACATTAACAACAACATCATTCATGCTATAGCTAAATTGGATATAATGTAATATACTGATCCCTGCCCACCGGTCAATGTACATTTAATAACAACATCGTTCATACTATATCCACATTAGGTATAATGTAATATAGTGATTACGTCCCACAGATCAATGTACCTACATTTAATAACAATATCCTTAGTACTATACCCACATTACACATAATGTAATATACTGATTCCTTCCCACAGATCAATGTACATTTAACAACATCATTCATACTATATCTACAATGGATATAATGTAATATGCTGATCCCTGCCCATAGTTCAATGTACCTATATTTAATAACAATATCATTAGTACTATATCCACATCACATATAATGTAATATACTGATTCCTTCCCACAGATCAATGTACATTTAATAACAACACTATTCATACTATATCTACACTAGGTATAATGTAACGTGGTGATTACATCCCACAGATCAATGTACATTTAATAATATCATTCATACTATAACTACATTGGATATAATGTAATATACTGATCCCTTCCCACAGATCAAGGTATCTACATTTAATAACAATATCATTATTACTATATCTGCACTAGATATAATGCAATATACGGATTCCTTCCCACAGATCAATGTACATTTAATAACAACATCATTCATACTATAACTACATTGGATATAATGTAATATACTGATCCCTTCCCACAGATCAATGTACCTACATTTAATAGAAATATCATTAGTACTACGTCCACATTACATATAATGTAGTATACTGATTCCTTCTCTCAGATCAGTGTAGATTTAATAACAACATCCTTCATACTATATCAACACTAGGTATAATGTAATATACTGATCCCTTCCCACAGACCAAGGTGCCTACATTTAGTAACAATATCATTATTACTATATCTACATTAGATATAATGTAATATACTGATCCCTGCCCATCGGTCAATGTACATTTAATAACAACATCGTTCATACTATATCCACATTAGGTATAATGTAATATAGTGATTACGTCCCACCGATCAATGTACCTACATTTAATAACGTTATCATTAATACTATATCTACATGAGACATAATGATATATACTAATCCCTGCCCACAGATCAATGTATATTTAATAGCGATATCATTATTACTATATCTACATTAGATATAATGTTATATACTGATCCCTGCCCACAGTTCAATGTACCTATACTTAATAACAATATCATTAGTACTATATCCACATCATATATAATGTAATATACCGATTCCTTCCCACAGACCAACGTAGATTTAATAACATCATTCATACTATATCAACACTAGGTATAATGTAATATAGTGATTACATCCCACAGATCAGGGTACATTTGATAACAACATCATTCATACTATATCTACATTGGATATAATGTATTATACTGGTCCCTTCCCACAGATCAAGGTGCCTACATTTAATAACAACATCATTCATACTTTATCTACATTGGATATAATGTAATATACTGATCCCTTCCCACAGGTCAATGTACATACAATAGCAAAATCGTTATTACTATATCTACATTAGGTATAATGTAATGTATTTACTACATCCTACAGATCATTGTACATTTAATAAGATCATTCATGCTATAGCTAAATTGGATATAATGTAATATACTCACCCCTTCCCACAGATCAAGGTACCTACATTTAATAACAATATCATTATTACTACATCTACATTAGATATAATGCAGTATACGGATTCCTTCCCACAGATCAATGTACATTTAATAACAACATCATTCATACTATAACTACATTGGATATAATGTAATATACTGATCCCTCCCCACAGATCAATGTACATTTTATAACAACATCATTCATACTATATCTACATTGGCTATAATGTAATATACTGATCCCTTCCCATACGTCAATGTACATATAATAGCAAAATCGTTATTACTATATCTACATTAGGTATAATGTAATATACTGATCCCTGCCCACAGATCCATGTACCTACATTTAATAACAATATCATTAGTACTACGTCCACATTACATATAATGTAGTATACTGATTCCTTCTCACAGATCAGTGTAGATTTAATAACAACATCCTTCATACTATATCAACACTAGGTATAATGTAATATACTGATCCCTTCCCACAGACCAAGGTGCCTACATTTAGTAACAATATCATTATTACTATATCTACATTAGATATAATGTAATATCCTGATCCCTGCCCACCGGTCAATGTATATTTAATAGCGATATCATTATTACTATATCTACATTAGATATAATGTTATATACAGATCCCTGCCCACAGTTCAATGTACCTATACTTAATAACAATATCATTAGTACTATATCCACATCATATATAATGTAATATACCGATTCCTTCCCACAGATCAACGTAGATTTAATAACATCATTCATACTATATCAACACTAGGTATAATGTAATATAGTGATTACATCCCACAGATCAAGGTACATTTAATAACAACATCATTCATACTATATCTACATTGGATATAATGTATTATACTGGTCCCTTCCCACAGATCAAGGTGCCTACATTTAATAACAACATCATTCATACTATATCTTCATTGGATATAATGTAATATACTGATCCCTTCCCACAGGTCAATGTACATACAATAGCAAAATCGTTATTACTATATCTACATTAGGTATAATGTAATGTATTTACTACATCCTACAGATCATTGTACATTTAATAAGATCATTCATGCTATAGCTAAATTGGATATAATGTAATATACTCACCCCTTCCCACAGATCAAGGTACCTAAATTTAATAACAATATCATTATTACTACATCTACATTAGATATAATGCAATATACGGATTCCTTCCCACAGATCAATGTACATTTAATAACAACATCATTCATACTATAACTACATTGGATATAATGTAATATACTGATCCCTCCCCACAGATCAATGTACACTTTATAACAACATCATTCATACTATATCTACGTTGGATATAATGTAATATACGGATCCCTTCCCATACGTCAATGTACATATAATAGCAAAATCGTTATTACTATATCTACATTAGGTATAATGTAATATACTGATCCCTGCCCACAGATCAATGTACCTACATTTAATAACAATATCATTAGTACTACGTCCACATTACATATAATGTAGTATACTGATTCCTTCTCACAGATCAGTGTAGATTTAATAACAACATCCTTCATACTATATCAACACTAGGTATAATGTAATATACTGATCCCTTCCCACAGACCAAGGTGCCTACATTTAGTAACAATATCATTAATACTATATCTACATTAGATATAATGTAATATCCTGATTCCTGCCCACCGGTCAATGTACATTTAATAACAACATCGTTCATACTATATCCACATTAGGTATAATGTAATATAGTGATTACGTCCCACAGATCAATGTACCTACATTTAATAACATTATCATTAATACTATATCTACATGAGACATAATGATATATACTAATCCCTGCCCACAGATCAATGTATATTTAATAGCGATATCATTATTACTATATCTACATTAGATATAATGTTATATACTGATCCCTGCCCACAGTTCAATGTTCCTATACTTAATAACAATATCATTAGTACTATATCCACATCATATATAATGTAATATACTGATTCCTTCCCACAGATCAACGTAGATTTAATAACAAGATCATTCATACAATATCAACACTAGGTATAATGTAATATAGTGATTACATCCCACAGATCAAGGTACATTTTATAACAACATCGTTCATACTATATCTACGGTGGATATAATGTAATATACTGATCCCTTCCCACAGACCAAGGTGCCTACATTTAGTAACAATATCATTCATACTATATCAACACTAGGTATAATGTAATATAGTGATTACATCCCACAGATCAAGGTACATTTTATAACAACATCGTTCATACTATATCTACATTGGATATAATGTAATATAATGATCCCTTCCCACAGACCAAGGTGCCTACATTTAGTAACAATATCATTATTACTATAACTACATTAGATATACTGTTATATACTGATCCCTGCCCACAGTTCATTGTACCTATACTTAATAACAATATCATTAGTAGTATATCCACATCATATATAATGTAATATACTGATTCCTTCCCACAGATCAACGTAGATTTAATAACAACATCATTCATACTATATCAACACTAGGTATAATGTAATATAGTGATTACATCCCACAGATCAAGGTACATTTTATAACAACATCGTTCATACTATATCTACATTGGATATAATATAATATACTGATCCCTTCCCACAGATCAATGTACATTTAGTAACACCATCATTCATACTATATCTACACTGGATATAATACAATATACGGATTCCTCCCCACAGATCAATGTACATTTTATAACAACATCATTCATACTATATCTACATTGGATATAATGTATTATACTGATCCCTTCCCACAGATCGAGGTGCCTACATTTAGTAACAATATCATTATTACTATATCTTCATTAGATATAATGTAATATACTAATCCCTGCCCGCAGATCAATGTATATTTAGTAGCGATATCATTATTACTATATCTACATAGGATATAATGTAATATACTGAACCCTACCCACAGATCAATGTACCTACATTTAACAACAACATCATTAGTACTACGTCCACATTGCATATAATGTAATATACTGATTCCTTGCCACAGATCAGTGTACATTTAATAACAACATCATTCATTACATATCTATTTTGGGTACAATGTAATATAGTGATTACATCCCACAGATCAATGTACATGTAATATCGAAATCATTATTACTATATCTACATTAGATATAATGTAATATACTGATCCCTGCCCATAGTTCAATGTACCTATATTTAATAACAATATCATTAGTACTATATCCACATCACATATAATGTAATATACTGATCCCTTCCCACAGATCAATGTACATTTAGTAACACCATCATTCATACTATATCTACACTGGATATAATACAATATACGGATTCCTCCCCACAGATCAATGTACATTTTATAACAACATCATTCATACTATATCTACATTGGATATAATGTAATATACTGATCCCTTCCCATACGTCAATGTACATATAATAGCAAAATCGTTATTACTATATCTACATTAGGTATAATGTAATATACTGATCCCTGCTCACAGATCAATGTACCTATATTTAATAACAATATCCTTAGTACTATATCCACATTACACATAATGTAATATACTGATTCCTTCCCACAGATCAATGTACATTTAATAACAACAGCATTCATACTATATCAACACTAGGTATAATGTAATATAGTGATTACATCCCACAGATCAAGGTACATATAACAACAACATCATTCATACTATATCTACATTGGATATAATGTAATATACTTATCCCTTCCCACAGGTCAATGTACATATAATAGCATAATCGTTATTACTATATCTACATTAGGTATAATGTAATGTATTAACTACATCCTACAGATCATTGTACATTTAATATCATCATTCATGCTATAGCTAAATTGGATATAATGTAATATACTGATTCCTTCCCACAGATCAATGTACATTTAATAACAACACTATTCATACTATATCTACATTAGGTATAATGTAATATAGTGATTACGTCCCACAGATCAATGTACCTACATTTAATAACAATATCCTTAGTACTATACCCACATTACACATAATGTAATATACTGATTCCTTCCCACAGATCAATGTACATTTAACAACAACATCATTCATACTATAACTACATTGGATATAATGTAATATACTGATCCCTTCCCACAGATCAAGGTATCTACATTTAATAACAACATCATTATTACTATATCTACACTAGATATAATGCAATATACGGATTCCTTCCCACAGATCAATGTACATTTAATAACAACATCATTCATACTATATCTGCATTGGATATAATGTAATATACTGATCCCTGCCCACCGGTCAATGTACATTTAATAACAACATCGTTCATACTATATCCACATTAGGTATAATGTAACATAGTGATTACGTCCCACAGATCAATGTACCTACATTTAATAACAATATCCGTAGTACTATATCCACATTACACATAATGTAATATACTGATTCCTTCCCACAGATCAATGTACATTTAACAACAACATCATTCATACTATAACTACATTGGATATAATGTAATATACTGAACCCTCCCCACAGATCAATGTACCTACATTTAACAACAATATCATTAGTACTACGTCCACATTGCATATAATGTAATATACTGATTCCTTCCCACAGATCAATGTACATTTAATAACAACAGCATTCATACTATACCAACACTAGGTATAATGTAATATAGTGATTACATCCCACAGATCAAGGTACATTCAATATCGATATCATTATTACTGTATCTACATTAGATAAAATGTAATATACTGATTCCTTCCCACAGATCAATGTACATTTAACAACAACATCATTCATACTATATCTACATTGGATATAATGTAATATACTGATCCCTTCCCACAGATCAATGTACCTACATTTAATAACAATATCCTTAGTACTATATCCACATTACACATAATGTTATATACTGATTCCTTCCCACAGAACAATGTACATTTAATAACACCATCATTCATACTATATCTACACGAGGTATAATGTAATATAGTGATTACATCCCACAGATCAATGTACATATAACAACAACATCATTCATACTATATCTACATTGGATATAATGTAATATACTGATCCCTTCCCACAGGTCAATGAACATATAATAGTATAATTGTTATTACTATATCTACATTAGGTATAATGTAATGTATTTACTACATCCTACAGATCATTGTATATTTAATAACATCATTCATGCTATAGCTAAATTGGCTATAATGTAATATACTCACCCCTTCCCACAGATCAAGGTACCTACATTTAATAACAATATCATTATTACTACATCTACATTAGATATAAAGTAATATACTGATCCCTGCCCACAGTTCAATGTACCTATATTTAATAATAATATCATTAGTACTATATCCACATCATATATAATGTAATATACTGATTCCTTCCCACAGATCAATGTACATTAACAACAACATCATTCCTGCTATAGCTAAATTGGATATAATGTAATATACTGATCCCTGCCCACCGGTCAATGTACATTTAATAACAACATCGTTCATACTATATCCACATTAGGTATAATGTAATATAGTGATTACGTGCCACAGATCAATGTACATTTAACAACAACATCATTCATACTATATCTACAATGGATATAATGTAATATGCTGATCCCTGCCCATAGTTCAATGTACCTATATTTAATAACAATATCATTAGTACTATATCCACATCACATATAATGTAATATACTGATTCCTTCCCACAGATGAATGTACATTTAATAACAACATTATTCATACTATATCTACACTAGGTATAATGTAACATAGTGATTACATCCCACAGATCAATGTACACTTAAAAACAACATCATTCATACTATAACTACATTGGATATAATGTAATATACTGATCCCTTCCCACAGATCAAGGTATCTACATTTAATAACAATATCATTATTACTATATCTACACTAGATATAATGCAATGTACGGATTCCTTCCCACAGATCAATGTACATTTAATAACAACATCATTCATACTATATCTGCATTGGATATAATGTAATATACTGATCCCTTCCCACAGGTCAATGTACATACAATAGCAAAATCGTTATTACTATATCTACATTAGGTATAATGTAATGTATTTACTACATCCTACAGATCATTGTACATTTAATAAGATCATTCATGCTATAGCTAAATTGGATATAATGTAATATACTCACCCCTTCCCACAGATCAAGGTAGCTGCATTTAATAACATTATCATTAATACTATATCTACATGAGATATAATGTTATATACTAATCCCTGCCCACAGATCAATGTATATTTAATAGCGATATCATTATTACTATATCTACATTAGATATAATGTTATATACTGATCCCTGCCCACAGTTCAATGTACCTATACTTAATAACAATATCATTAGTACTATATCCACATCATATGTAATGTAATATACCGATTCCTTCCCACAGATCAACGTAGATTTAATAACATCATTCATACTATATCAACACTAGGTATAATGTAATATAGTGATTACATCCCACAGATCAAGGTACATTTAATAACAACATCATTCATACTATATCTACATTGGATATAATGTATTATACTGGTCCCTTCCCACAGATCAAGGTGCCTACATTTAATAACAACATCATTCATACTATATCTACATTGGATATAATGTAATATACTGATCCCTTCCCATACGTCAATGTACATATAATAGCAAAATCGTTATTACTATATCTACATTAGGTATAATGTAATATACTGATCCCTGCCCACAGATCAATGTACCTACATTTAATAACAATATCATTAGTACTACGTCCACATTACATATAATGTAGTATACTGATTCCTTCTCACAGATCAGTGTAGATTTAATAACAACATCCTTCATACTATATCAACACTAGGTATAATGTAATATACTGATCCCTTCCCACAGACCAAGGTGCCTACATTTCGTAACAATATCATTATTACTATATCTACATTAGATATAATGTAATATCCTGATCCCTGCCCACCGGTCAATGTACATTTAATAACAACATCGTTCATACTATATCCACATTAGGTATAATGTAATATAGTGATTACGTCCCACAGATCAATGTACCTACATTTAATAACATTATCATTAATACTATATCTACATGAGACATAATGATATATACTAATCCCTGCCCACAGATCAATGTATATTTAATAGCGATATCATTATTACTATATCTACATTAGATATAATGTTATATACTGATCCCTGCCCACAGTTCAATGTTCCTATACTTAATAACAATATCATTAGTACTATATCCACATCATATATAATGTAATATACTGATTCCTTCCCACAGATCAACGTAGATTTAATAACAACATCATTCATACAATATCAACACTAGGTATAATGTAATATAGTGATTACATCCCACAGATCAAGGTACATTTTATAACAACATCGTTCATACTATATCTACGGTGGATATAATGTAATATACTGATCCCTTCGCACAGACCAAGGTGCCTACATTTAGTAACAATATCATTCATACTATATCAACACTAGGTATAATGTAATATAGTGATTACATCCCACAGATCAAGGTACATTCAATATCGATATCATTATTACTGTATCTACATTAGATAAAATGTAATATACTGATTCCTTCCCACAGATCAATGTACATTTAATAACAACACTATTCATACTATATCTACACTAGGTATAATGTAACGTGGTGATTACATCCCACAGATCAATGTACATTTAATAATATCATTCATACTATAACTACATTGGATATAATGTAATATACTGATCCCTTCCCACAGATCAAGGTATCTACATTTAATAACAATATCATTATTACTATATCTGCACTAGATATAATGCAATATACGGATTCCTTCCCACAGATCAATGTACATTTAATAACAACATCATTCATACTATAACTACATTGGATATAATGTAATATACTGATCCCTTCCCACAGGTCAATGTACATACAATAGCAAAATCGTTATTACTATATCTACATTAGGTATAATGTAATGTATTTACTACATCCTACAGATCATTGTACATTTAATAACATCATTCATGCTATAGCTAAATTGGATATAATGTAATATACTCACCCCTTCCCACAGATCAAGGTACCTACATTTAATAACAATATCATTATTACTACATCTACATTAGATATAAAGTAATATACTTATCCCTGCCCACAGTTCAATGTACCTATATTTAATAATAATATCATTAGTACTATATCCACATCATATATAATGTAATATACTGATTCCTTCCCACAGATCAATGTACATTAACAACAACATCATTCATGCTATAGCTAAATTGGATATAATGTAATATACTGATCCCTGCCCACAGATCAATGTACCTACATTTAATAACAATATCATTAGTACTATATCTACATTAGATATAATGTAATATACTGATCCCTGCCCACAGTTCAATGTAACTATATTTAATAACAATATCATTAGTACTATATCCACATCATATATAATGTAATATACTGATTCCTTCCCACAGATCAATGTACATTTAACACCCGCATCATTCATACTATGTCTACATTGGATATAATGTAATATACTGATCCCTTCCCACAGATCAATGTACCTACATTTAATAACAATATCCTTAGTACTATATCCACATCACACATAATGTAATATACTGATTCCTTCCCACAGAACAATGTACATTTAATAACCCCATCATTCATACTATATCTACACGAGGTATAATGTAATATAGTGATTACATCCCCCAGATCAATGTACACTTAAAAACAACATCATTCATACTATAACTACATTGGATATAATGTAATATACTGATCCCTTCCCACAGGTCAATGTACATACAATAGCAAAATCGTTATTACTGTATCTACATTAGGTATAATGTAATGTATTTACTACATCCTACAGATCATTGTACATTTAATAAGATCATTCATGCTATAGCTAAATTGGATATAATGTAATATACTCACCCCTTCCCACAGATCAAGGTAGCTACATTTAATAACATTATCATTAATACTATATCTACATGAGATATAATGTTATATACTAATCCCTGCCCACAGATCAATGTATATTTAATAGCGATATCATTATTACTATATCTACATTAGATATAATGTTATATACTGATCCCTGCCCACAGTTCAATGTACCTATACTTAATAACAATATCATTAGTACTATATCCACATCATATATAATGTAATATACCGATTCCTTCCCACAGATCAACGTAGATTTAATAACATCATTCATACTATATCTACACTGGATATAATACAATATACGGATTCCTCCCCACAGATCAATGTACATTTTATAACAACATCATTCATACTATATCTACATTGGATATAATGTAATATACTGATCCCTTCCCATACGTCAATGTACATATAATAGCAAAATCGTTATTACTATATCTACATTAGGTATAATGTAATATACTGATCCCTGCTCACAGATCAATGTACCTATATTTAATAACAATATCCTTAGTACTATATCCACATTACACATAATGTAATATACTGATTCCTTCCCACAGATCAATGTACATTTAATAACAACAGCATTCATACTATATCAACACTAGGTATAATGTAATATAGTGATTACATCCCACAGATCAAGGTACATTCAATATCGATATCATTATTACTGTATCTACATTAGATAAAATGTAATATACTGATTCCTTCCCACAGATCAATGTACATTTAACAACAACATCATTCATACTATATCTACATTGGATATAATGTAATATACTGATCCCTTCCCACAGATCAATGTACCTACATTTAATAACAATATCCTTAGTACTATATCCACATTACACATAATGTAATATACTGATTCCTTCCCACAGAACAATGTACATTTAATAACACCATCATTCATACTATATCTACACGAGGTAT
This sequence comes from Osmia lignaria lignaria, assembly GCF_051020975.1. Classification (NCBI taxonomy): domain Eukaryota; kingdom Metazoa; phylum Arthropoda; class Insecta; order Hymenoptera; family Megachilidae; genus Osmia; species Osmia lignaria. Next base: position 2,949,883 of record NC_135035.1, read on the forward strand.
AATGTAATATAGTGATTACATCCCACAGATCAATGTACATATAACAACAACATCATTCATACTACATCTACATTGGATATAATGTAATATACTTATCCCTTCCCACAGGTCAATGTACATATAATAGCATAATCGTTATTACTATATCTACATTAGGTATAATGTAATGTATTAACTACATCCTACAGATCATTGTACATTTAATATCATCATTCATGCTATAGCTAAATTGGATATAATGTAATATACTGATTCCTTCCCACAGATCAATGTACATTTAATAACAACACTATTCATACTATATCTACACTAGGTATAATGTAACGTGGTGATTACATCCCACAGATCAATGTACATTTAATAATATCATTCATACTATAACTACATTGGATATAATGTAATATACTGATCCCTTCCCACAGATCAAGGTATCTACATTTAATAACAATATCATTATTACTATATCTGCACTAGATATAATGCAATATACGGATTCCTTCCCACAGATCAATGTACATTTAATAACAACATCATTCATACTATAACTACATTGGATATAATGTAATATACTGATCCCTTCCCACAGATCAATGTACCTACATTTAATAACAATATCATTAGTACTACGTCCACATTACATATAATGTAGTATACTGATTCCTTCTCTCAGATCAGTGTAGATTTAATAACAACATCCTTCATACTATATCAACACTAGGTATAATGTAATATACTGATCCCTTCCCACAGACCAAGGTGCCTACATTTAGTAACAATATCATTATTACTGTATCTACATTAGATATAATGTGATATACTGATCCCTGCCCATCGGTCAATGTACATTTAATAACAACATCGTTCATACTATATCCACATTAGGTATAATGTAATATAGTGATTACGTCCCACAGATCAATGTACCTACATTTAATAACAATATCCTTAGTACTATATCCACATTACACATAATGTATTATACTGATTCCTTCCCACAGATCAATGTACATTTAACAACGACATCATTCGTACTATATCTACATTGGATATAATGTAATATACTGATCCCTTCCCACAGATCAATGTACCTACATTTAATAACAATATCCTTAGTACTATATCCACATCACACATAATGTAATATACTGATTCCTTCCCACAGAACAATGTACATTTAATAACCCCATCATTCATACTATATCTACACGAGGTATAATGTAATATAGTGATTACATCCCCCAGATCAATGTACATATAACAACAACATCATTCATACTATATCTACATTGGATATAATGTAATATACTGATCCCTTCCCACAGGTCAATGTACATATAATAGTATAATTGTTATTACTATATCTACATTAGGTATAATGTAATGTATTTACTACATCCTACAGATCATTGTACATTTAATAACATCATTCATGCTATAGCGAAATTGGCTATAATGTAATATACTCACCCCTTCCCACAGATCAAGGTACCTACATTTAATAACAATATCATTATCACTACATCTACATTAGATATAAAGTAATATACTGATCCCTGCCCACAGTTCAATGTACCTATATTTAATAATAATATCATTAGTACTATATCCACATCATATATAATGTAATATACTGATTCCTTCCCACAGATCAATGTACATTAACAACAACATCATTCATGCTATAGCTAAATTGGATATAATGTAATATACTGATCCCTGCCCACCGGTCAATGTACATTTAATAACAACATTGTTCATACTATATCCATATTAGGTATAATGTAATATAGTGGTTACGTCCCACAGATCAATGTACCTACATTTAATAACAATATCCTTAGTACTATACCCACATTACACATAATGTAATATACTGATTCCTTCCCACAGATCAATGTACATTTAACAACAACATCATTCATACTATATCTACAATGGATATAATGTAATATACTGATCCCTGCCCATAGTTCAATGTACCTATATTTAATAACAATATCATTAGTACTATATCCACATCACATATAATGTAATATACTGATTCCTTCCCACAGATCAATGTACATTTAATAACAACATTATTCATACTATATCTACACTAGGTATAATGTAACATAGTGATTACATCCCACAGATCAATGTACACTTAAAAACAACATCATTCATACTATAACTACATTGGATATAATGTAATATACTGATCCCTTCCCACAGATCAAGGTATCTACATTTAATAACAACATCATTATTACTATATCTACACTAGATATAATGCAATATGCGGATTCCTTCCCACAGATCAATGTACATTTAATAACAACATCATTCATACTATATCTGCATTGGATATAATGTAATATACTGATCCCTTCCCACAGGTCAATGTACATACAATAGCAAAATCGTTATTACTATATCTACATTAGGTATAATGTAATGTATTTACTACATCCTACAGATCATTGTACATTTAATAACATCATTCATGCTATAGCTAAATTGGATATAATGTAATATACTCACCCCTTCCCACAGATCAAGGTAGCTACATTTAATAACATTATCATTAATACTATATCTACATGAGATATAATGTTATATACTAATCTCTGCCCACAGATCAATGTATATTTAATAGCGATATCATTATTACTATATCTACATTAGATATAATGTTATATACTGATCCCTGCCCACAGTTCAATGTACCTATACTTAATAACAATATCATTAGTACTATATCCACATCATATATAATGTAATATACCGATTCCTTCCCACAGATCAACGTAGATTTAATAACATCATTCATACTATATCAACACTAGGTATAATGTAATATAGTGATTACATCCCACAGATCAAGGTACATTTAATAACAACATCATTCATACTATATCTACATTGGATATAATGTATTATACTGGTCCCTTCCCACAGATCAAGGTGCCTACATTTAATAACAACATCATTCATACTATATCTTCATTGGATATAATGTAATATACTGATCCCTTCCCACAGGTCAATGTACATACAATAGCAAAATCGTTATTACTATATCTACATTAGGTATAATGTAATGTATTTACTACATCCTACAGATCATTGTACATTTAATAAGATCATTCATGCTATAGCTAAATTGGATATAATGTAATATACTCACCCCTTCCCACAGATCAAGGTACCTACAATTTATAACAATATCATTATTACTACATCTACATTAGATATAATGCAATATACGGATTCCTTCCCACAGATCAATGTACATTTAATAACAACATCATTCATACTATAACTACATTGGATATAATGTAATATACTGATCCCTCCCCACAGATCAATGTACATTTTATAACAACATCATTCATACTATATCTACATTGGATATAATGTAATATACTGATCCCTTCCCATACGTCACTGTACATATAATAGCAAAATCGTTATTACTATATCTACATTAGGTATAATGTAATATACTGATCCCTGCCCACCGGTCAATGTACATTTAATAACAACATCGTTCATACTATATCCACATTAGGTATAATGTAATATAGTGATTACGTCCCACAGATCAATGTACCTACATTTAATAACAATATCCTTAGTACTATACCCACATTACACATAATGTAATATACTGATTCCTTCCCACAGATCAATGTACATTTAACAACAACATCATTCATACTATAACTACATTGGATATAATGTAATATACTGATCCCTTCCCACAGATCAAGGTATCTACATTTAATAACAACATCATTATTACTATATCTACACTAGATATAATGCAATATACGGATTCCTTCCCACAGATCAATGTACATTTAATAACAACATCATTCATACTATATCTGCATTGGATATAATGTAATATACTGATCCCTGCCCACCGGTCAATGTACATTTAATAACAACATCGTTCATACTATATCCACATTAGGTATAATGTAACATAGTGATTACGTCCCACAGATCAATGTACCTACATTTAATAACAATATCCGTAGTACTATATCCACATTACACATAATGTAATATACTGATTCCTTCCCACAGATCAATGTACATTGAACAACAACATCATTCATACTATATCTACAATGGATATAATGTAATATACTGATCCCTTCCCACAGATCAATGTACCTACATTTAATAACAATATCCTTAGTACTGTATCCACATTACACATAATGTAATATACTGATTCCTTCCCACAGATCAATGTACATTTAATAACAACATTATTCATACTATATCTACACTAGGGATAATGTAACATAGTGATAACATCCCGCAGATCAATGTACACTTAATAACAACATCATTCATACTATAACTACATTGGATATAATGTAATATACTGATCCCTTCCCACAGATTAAGGTATCTACATTTAATAACAATATCATTATTACTATATCTACACTAGATATGATGCAATATACGGATTCCTTCCCACAGATCAATGTACATTTAATAACAACATCATTCATACTATATCTGCATTGGGTATAATGTAATATACTGATCCCTTCCCACAGGTCAATGTACATACAATAGCATAATCGTTATTACTATAACTACATTAGGTATAATGTAATGTATTTACTACATCCTACAGATCATTGTACATTTAATAGCATCATTCATGCTATAGCTAAATTGGATATAATGTAATATACTCACCCCTTCCCACAGATCAAGGTACCTACATTTAATAACAATATCATTATTACTACATCTACATCAGATATAAAGTAATATACTGATCCCTGCCCACAGTTCAATGTACCTATATTTAATAATAATATCATTAGTACTATATCCACATCATATATAATGTAATATACTGATTCCTTCCCACAGATCAATGTACATTAACAACAACATCATTCATGCTATAGCTAAATTGGATATAATGTAATATACTGATCCCTGCCCACAGATCAATGTACCTACATTTAATAACAATATCATTAGTACTATATCTACATTAGATATAATGTAATATACTGATCCCTGCCCACAGATCAATGTATATTTAATAGCGATATCATTATTACTATATCTTCATTGGATATAATGTAATATACTGATCCCTTCCCACAGGTCAATGTACATACAATAGCAAAATCGTTATTACTATATCTACATTAGGTATAATGTAATGTATTTACTACATCCTACAGATCATTGTACATTTAATAAGATCATTCATGCTATAGCTAAATTGGATATAATGTAATATACTCACCCCTTCCCACAGATCAAGGTACCTAAATTTAATAACAATATCATTATTACTACATCTACATTAGATATAATGCAATATACGGATTCCTTCCCACAGATCAATGTACATTTAATAACAACATCATTCATACTATAACTACATTGGATATAATGTAATATACTGATCCCTCCCCACAGATCAATGTACACTTTATAACAACATCATTCATACTATATCTACATTGGATATAATGTAATATACGGATCCCTTCCCATACGTCAATGTACATATAATAGCAAAATCGTTATTACTATATCTACATTAGGTATAATGTAATATACTGATCCCTGCCCACAGATCAATGTACCTACATTTAATAACAATATCATTAGTACTACGTCCACATTACATATAATGTAGTATACAGATTCCTTCTCACAGATCAGTGTAGATTTAATAACAACATCCTTCATACTATATCAACACTAGGTATAATGTAATATACTGATCCCTTCCCACAGACCAAGGTGCCTACATTTAGTAACAATATCATTATTACTATATCTACATTAGATATAATGTAATATCCTGATCCCTGCCCACCGGTCAATGTACATTTAATAACAACATCGTTCATACTATATCCACATTAGGTATAATGTAATATAGTGATTACGTCCCACAGATCAATGTACCTACATTTAATAACATTATCATTAATACTATATCTACATGAGACATAATGATATATACTAATCCCTGCCCACAGATCAATGTATATTTAATAGCGATATCATTATTACTATATCTACATTAGATATAATGTTATATACTGATCCCTGCCCACAGTTCAATGTTCCTATACTTAATAACAATATCATTAGTACTATATCCACATCATATATAATGTAATATACTGATTCCTTCCCACAGATCAACGTAGATTTAATAACAAGATCATTCATACAATATCAACACTAGGTATAATGTAATATAGTGATTACATCCCACAGATCAAGGTACATTTTATAACAACATCGTTCATACTATATCTACGGTGGATATAATGTAATATACTGATCCCTTCCCACAGACCAAGGTGCCTACATTTAGTAACAATATCATTCATACTATATCAACACTAGGTATAATGTAATATAGTGATTACATCCCACAGATCAAGGTACATTTTATAACAACATCGATCATACTATATCTACATTGGATATAATGTAATATAATGATCCCTTCCCACAGACCAAGGTGCCTACATTTAGTAACAATATCATTATTACTATAACTACATTAGATATAATGTTATATACTGATCCCTGCCCACAGTTCATTGTACCTATACTTAATAACAATATCATTACTAGTATATCCACATCATATATAATGTAATATACCGATTCCTTCCCACAGATCAACGTAGATTTAATAACAACGTCATTCATACTATATCAACACTAGGTATAATGTAATATAGTGATTACATCCCACAGATCAAGGTACATTTTATAACAACATCGTTCATACTATATCTACATTGGATATAATATAATATACTGATCCCTTCCCACAGATCAATGTACATTTAGTAACACCATCATTCATACTATATCTACACTGGATATAATACAATATACGGATTCCTCCCCACAGATCAATGTACATTTTATAACAACATCATTCATACTATATCTACATTGGATATAATGTATTATACTGATCCCTTCCCACAGATCGAGGTGCCTACATTTAGTAACAATATCATTATTACTATATCTTCATTAGATATAATGTAATATACTAATCCCTGCCCGCAGATCAATGTATATTTAGTAGCGATATCATTATTACTATATCTACATAGGATATAATGTAATATACTGAACCCTCCCCACAGATCAATGTACCTACATTTAACAACAATATCATTAGTACTACGTCCACATTGCATATAATGTAATATACTGATTCCTTGCCACAGATCAGTGTACATTTAATAACAACATCATTCATTACATATCTATTTTGGGTACAATGTAATATAGTGATTACATCCCACAGATCAATGTACATGTAATATCGATATCATTATTACTATATCTACATTAGATATAATGTAATATACTGATCCCTGCCCATAGTTCAATGTACCTATATTTAATAACAATATCATTAGTACTATATCCACATCACATATAATGTAATATACTGATCCCTTCCCACAGATCAATGTACATTTAGTAACACCATCATTCATACTATATCTACACTGGATATAATACAATATACGGATTCCTCCCCACAGATCAATGTACATTTTATAACAACATCATTCATACTATATCTACATTGGATATAATGTAATATACTGATCCCTTCCCATACGTCAATGTACATATAATAGCAAAATCGTTATTACTATATCTACATTAGGTATAATGTAATATACTGATCCCTGCTCACAGATCAATGTACCTATATTTAATAACAATATCCTTAGTACTATATCCACATTACACATAATGTAATATACTGATTCCTTCCCACAGATCAATGTACATTTAATAACAACAGCATTCATACTATATCAACACTAGGTATAATGTAATATAGTGATTACATCCCACAGATCAAGGTACATATAACAACAACATCATTCATACTATATCTACATTGGATATAATGTAATATACTTATCCCTTCCCACAGGTCAATGTACATATAATAGCATAATCGTTATTACTATATCTACATTAGGTATAATGTAATGTATTAACTACATCCTACAGATCATTGTACATTTAATATCATCATTCATGCTATAGCTAAATTGGATATAATGTAATATACTGATTCCTTCCCACAGATCAATGTACATTTAATAACAACACTATTCATACTATATCTACACTAGGTATAATGTAACGTGGTGATTACATCCCACAGATCAATGTACATTTAATAATATCATTCATACTATAACTGCATTGGATATAATGTAATATACTGATCCCTTCCCACAGATCAAGGTATCTACATTTAATAACAATATCATTATTACTATATCTGCACTAGATATAATGCAATATACGGATTCCTTCCCACAGATCAATGTACATTTAATAACAACTTGATTCATACTATAACTACATTAGGTATAATGTAATATAGTGATTACGTCCCACTGATCAATGTACCTACATTTAACAACAATATCCTTAGTACTATATCCACATTACACATAATGTAATATACTGATTCCTTCCCACAGATCAATGTACATTTAACAACAACATCATTCGTACTATATCTACATTGGATATAATGTAATATACTGATCCCTTCCCACAGATCAATGTACCTACATTTAATAACAATATCCTTAGTACTATATCCACATCACACATAATGTAATATACTGATTCCTTCCCACAGAACAATGTACATTTAATAACCCCATCATTCATACTATATCTACACGAGGTATAATGTAATATAGTGATTACATCCCCCAGATCAATGTACATATAACAACAACATCATTCATACTATATCTACATTAGATATAAAGTAATATACTGATCCCTGCCCACAGTTCAATGTACCTATATTTAATAATAATATCATTAGTACTATATCCACATCATATATAATGTAATATACTGATTCCTTCCCACAGATCAATGTACATTAACAACAACATCATTCATGCTATAGCTAAATTGGATATAATGTAATATACTGATCCCTGCCCACCGGTCAATGTACATTTAATAACAACATCGTTCATACTATATCCACATTAGGTATAATGTAATATAGTGATTACGTCCCACAGATCAATGCACCTACATTTAATAACAATATCCTTAGTACTATACCCACATTACACATAATGTAATATACTGATTCCTTCCCACAGATCAATGTACATTTAACAACAACATCATTCATACTATAACTACATTGGATATAATGTAATATACTGATCCCTTCCCACAGATCAAGGTATTTACATTTAATAACAACATCATTATTACTATATCTACACTAGATATAATGCAATATACGGATTCCTTCCCACAGATCAATGTACATTTAATAACCCCATCATTCATACTATATCTACATTAGATATAATGTAATATACTAATCCCTGCCCACAGATCAATGTATATTTAGTAGCGATATCATTATTACTATATCTACATTGGATATAATGTTATATACTGATCCCTGCCCACAGTTCAATGTACCTATACTTAATAACAATATCATTAGTACTATATCCACATCATATATAATGTAATATACCGATTCCTTCCCACAGATCAACGTAGATTTAATAACAACATCATTCATACTATATCAACACTAGGTATAATGTAATATAGTGATTACATCCCACAGATCAAGGTACATTTAATAACAACATCATTCATACTATATCTACATTGGATATAATGTATTATACTGATCCCTTCCCACAGATCAAGGTGCCTACATTTAGTAACAATATCATTATTACTATATCTTCATTAGATATAATGTAATATACTAATCCCTGCCCACAGATCAATGTATATTTAGTAGCGATATCATTATTACTATATCTACATTGGATATAATGTAATATACTGAACCCTCCCCACAGATCAATGTACCTACATTTAACAACAATATCATTAGTACTACGTCCACATTGCATATAATGTAATATACTGATTCCTTGCCACAGATCAGTGTACATTTAATAACAACATCATTCATTACATATCTATTTTGGGTACAATGTAATATAGTGATTACATCCCACAGATCAATGTACATGTAATATCGATATCATTATTACTATATCTACATTAGATATAATGTAATATACTGACCCCTGCCCATAGTTCAATGTACCTATATTTAATAACAATATCATTAGTACTATATCCACATCACATATAATGTAATATACTGATCCCTTCCCACAGATCAATGTACATTTAGTAACACCATCATTCATACTATATCTACACTAGGTATAATGTAACATAGTGATTACAGCCCACAGATCAATGTACATTTAATAACAACATCATTCATACTATAACTACATTGGATATAATGTAATATACTGATCCCTCCCCACAGATCAATGTACATTTTATAACAGCATCATTCATACTATATCTACATTGGATATAATGTAATATACTGATCCCTTCCCATACGTCAATGTACATATAATAGCAAAATCGTTATTACTATATCTACATTAGGTATAATGTAATATACTGATCCCTGCTCACAGATCAATGTACCTATATTTAATAACAATATCCTTAGTACTATATCCACATTACACATAATGTAATATACTGATTCCTTCCCACAGATCAATGTACATTTAATAACAACAGCATTCATACTATATCAACACTAGGTATAATGTAATATAGTGATTACATCCGACAGATCAAGGTACATTCAATATCGATATCATTATTACTATATCTACATTAGATAAAATGTAATATACTGATCCCTTCCCACAGATCAAGGTGCCTACATTTAGTAACAATATCATTATTACTATATCTACATTAGATATAATGTAATATACTGATCCCTGCCCACCGGTCAATGTACATTTAATAACAACATCGTTCATACTATATCCACATTAGGTATAATGTAATATAATGATTACGTCTCACAGATCAATGTACCTACATTTAATAACAATATCCTTAGTACTATATCCACATCACACATAATGTAATATACTGATTCCTTCCCACAGATCAATGTACATTTAACAACAACATCATTCGTACTATATCTACACGAGGTATAATGTAATATAGTGATTACATCCCCCAGATCAATGTACATATAACAACAACATCATTCATACTATATCTACATTGGATATAATGTAATATACTGATCCCTTCCCAAAGGTCAATGTACATATAATAGCATAATCGTTATTACTATATCTACATTAGGTATAATGTAATGTATTAACTACATCCTACAGATCATTGTACATTTAATAACATCATTCATGCTATAGCTAAATTGGATATAATGTAATATACTGATCCTTTCCCACAGATCAAGGTAGCTACATTTAATAACATTATCATTAATACTATATCTACATGAGATATAATGTTATATACTAATCCCTGCCCACAGATCAATGTATATTTAATAGCGATATCATTATTACTATATCTACATTAGATATAATGTTATATACTGATCCCTGCCCACAGTTCAATGTACCTATACTTAATAACAATATCATTAGTACTATATCCACATCATATATAATGTAATATACCGATTCCTTCCCACAGATCAACGTAGATTTAATAACATCATTCATACTATATCAACACTAGGTATAATGTAATATAGTGATTACATCCCACAGATCAAGGTACATTTAATAACAACATCATTCATACTATATCTACATTGGATATAATGTATTATACTGGTCCCTTCCCACAGATCAAGGTGCCTACATTTAATAACAACATCATTCATACTATATCTTCATTGGATATAATGTAATATACTGATCCCTTCCCACAGGTCAATGTACATACAATAGCAAAATCGTTATTACTATATCTACATTAGGTATAATGTAATGTATTTACTACATCCTACAGATCATTGTACATTTAATAAGATCATTCATGCTATAGCTAAATTGGATATAATGTAATATACTCACCCCTTCCCACAGATCAAGGTACCTACAATTTATAACAATATCATTATTACTACATCTACATTAGATATAATGCAATATACGGATTCCTTCCCACAGATCAATGTACATTTAATAACAACATCATTCATACTATAACTACATTGGATATAATGTAATATACTGATCCCTCCCCACAGATCAATGTACATTTTATAACAACATCATTCATACTATATCTACATTGGATATAATGTAATATACTGATCCCTTCCCATACGTCACTGTACATATAATAGCAAAATCGTTATTACTATATCTACATTAGGTATAATGTAATATACTGATCCCTGCCCACCGGTCAATGTACATTTAATAACAACATCGTTCATACTATATCCACATTAGGTATAATGTAATATAGTGATTACGTCCCACAGATCAATGTACCTACATTTAATAACAATATCCTTAGTACTATACCCACATTACACATAATGTAATATACTGATTCCTTCCCACAGATCAATGTACATTTAACAACAACATCATTCATACTATAACTACATTGGATATAATGTAATATACTGATCCCTTCCCACAGATCAAGGTATCTACATTTAATAACAACATCATTATTACTATATCTACACTAGATATAATGCAATATACGGATTCCTTCCCACAGATCAATGTACATTTAATAACAACATCATTCATACTATATCTGCATTGGATATAATGTAATATACTGATCCCTGCCCACCGGTCAATGTACATTTAATAACAACATCGTTCATACTATATCCACATTAGGTATAATGTAACATAGTGATTACGTCCCACAGATCAATGTACCTACATTTAATAACAATATCCGTAGTACTATATCCACATTACACATAATGTAATATACTGATTCCTTCCCACAGATCAATGTACATTGAACAACAACATCATTCATACTATATCTACAATGGATATAATGTAATATACTGATCCCTTCCCACAGATCAATGTACCTACATTTAATAACAATATCCTTAGTACTGTATCCACATTACACATAATGTAATATACTGATTCCTTCCCACAGATCAATGTACATTTAATAACAACATTATTCATACTATATCTACACTAGGGATAATGTAACATAGTGATAACATCCCGCAGATCAATGTACACTTAATAACAACATCATTCATACTATAACTACATTGGATATAATGTAATATACTGATCCCTTCCCACAGATTAAGGTATCTACATTTAATAACAATATCATTATTACTATATCTACACTAGATATGATGCAATATACGGATTCCTTCCCACAGATCAATGTACATTTAATAACAACATCATTCATACTATATCTGCATTGGATATAATGTAATATACTGATCCCTTCCCACAGGTCAATGTACATACAATAGCAAAATCGTTATTACTATAACTACATTAGGTATAATGTAATGTATTTACTACATCCTACAGATCATTGTACATTTAATAGCATCATTCATGCTATAGCTAAATTGGATATAATGTAATATACTCACCCCTTCCCACAGATCAAGGTACCTACATTTAATAACAATATCATTATTACTACATCTACATCAGATATAAAGTAATATACTGATCCCTGCCCACAGTTCAATGTACCTATATTTAATAATAATATCATTAGTACTATATCCACATCATATATAATGTAATATACTGATTCCTTCCCACAGATCAATGTACATTAACAACAACATCATTCATGCTATAGCTAAATTGGATATAATGTAATATACTGATCCCTGCCCACAGATCAATGTACCTACATTTAATAACAATATCATTAGTACTATATCTACATTAGATATAATGTAATATACTGATCCCTGCCCACAGATCAATGTATATTTAATAGCGATATCATTATTACTATATCTTCATTGGATATAATGTAATATACTGATCCCTTCCCACAGGTCAATGTACATACAATAGCAAAATCGTTATTACTATATCTACATTAGGTATAATGTAATGTATTTACTACATCCTACAGATCATTGTACATTTAATAAGATCATTCATGCTATAGCTAAATTGGATATAATGTAATATACTCACCCCTTCCCACAGATCAAGGTACCTAAATTTAATAACAATATCATTATTACTACATCTACATTAGATATAATGCAATATACGGATTCCTTCCCACAGATCAATGTACATTTAATAACAACATCATTCATACTATAACTACATTGGATATAATGTAATATACTGATCCCTCCCCACAGATCAATGTACACTTTATAACAACATCATTCATACTATATCTACATTGGATATAATGTAATATACGGATCCCTTCCCATACGTCAATGTACATATAATAGCAAAATCGTTATTACTATATCTACATTAGGTATAATGTAATATACTGATCCCTGCCCACAGATCAATGTACCTACATTTAATAACAATATCATTAGTACTACGTCCACATTACATATAATGTAGTATACAGATTCCTTCTCACAGATCAGTGTAGATTTAATAACAACATCCTTCATACTATATCAACACTAGGTATAATGTAATATACTGATCCCTTCCCACAGACCAAGGTGCCTACATTTAGTAACAATATCATTATTACTATATCTACATTAGATATAATGTAATATCCTGATCCCTGCCCACCGGTCAATGTACATTTAATAACAACATCGTTCATACTATATCCACATTAGGTATAATGTAATATAGTGATTACGTCCCACAGATCAATGTACCTACATTTAATAACATTATCATTAATACTATATCTACATGAGACATAATGATATATACTAATCCCTGCCCACAGATCAATGTATATTTAATAGCGATATCATTATTACTATATCTACATTAGATATAATGTTATATACTGATCCCTGCCCACAGTTCAATGTTCCTATACTTAATAACAATATCATTAGTACTATATCCACATCATATATAATGTAATATACTGATTCCTTCCCACAGATCAACGTAGATTTAATAACAAGATCATTCATACAATATCAACACTAGGTATAATGTAATATAGTGATTACATCCCACAGATCAAGGTACATTTTATAACAACATCGTTCATACTATATCTACGGTGGATATAATGTAATATACTGATCCCTTCCCACAGACCAAGGTGCCTACATTTAGTAACAATATCATTCATACTATATCAACACTAGGTATAATGTAATATAGTGATTACATCCCACAGATCAAGGTACATTTTATAACAACATCGATCATACTATATCTACATTGGATATAATGTAATATAATGATCCCTTCCCACAGACCAAGGTGCCTACATTTAGTAACAATATCATTATTACTATAACTACATTAGATATAATGTTATATACTGATCCCTGCCCACAGTTCATTGTACCTATACTTAATAACAATATCATTAGTAGTATATCCACATCATATATAATGTAATATACCGATTCCTTCCCACAGATCAACGTAGATTTAATAACAACATCATTCATACTATATCAACACTAGGTATAATGTAATATAGTGATTACATCCCACAGATCAAGGTACATTTTATAACAACATCGTTCATACTATATCTACATTGGATATAATATAATATACTGATCCCTTCCCACAGATCAATGTACATTTAGTAACACCATCATTCATACTATATCTACACTGGATATAATACAATATACGGATTCCTCCCCACAGATCAATGTACATTTTATAACAACATCATTCATACTATATCTACATTGGATATAATGTATTATACTGATCCCTTCCCACAGATCGAGGTGCCTACATTTAGTAACAATATCATTATTACTATATCTTCATTAGATATAATGTAATATACTAATCCCTGCCCGCAGATCAATGTATATTTAGTAGCGATATCATTATTACTATATCTACATAGGATATAATGTAATATACTGAACCCTCCCCACAGATCAATGTACCTACATTTAACAACAATATCATTAGTACTACGTCCACATTGCATATAATGTAATATACTGATTCCTTGCCACAGATCAGTGTACATTTAATAACAACATCATTCATTACATATCTATTTTGGGTACAATGTAATATAGTGATTACATCCCACAGATCAATGTACATGTAATATCGATATCATTATTACTATATCTACATTAGATATAATGTAATATACTGATCCCTGCCCATAGTTCAATGTACCTATATTTAATAACAATATCATTAGTACTATATCCACATCACATATAATGTAATATACTGATCCCTTCCCACAGATCAATGTACATTTAGTAACACCATCATTCATACTATATCTACACTGGATATAATACAATATACGGATTCCTCCCCACAGATCAATGTACATTTTATAACAACATCATTCATACTATATCTACATTGGATATAATGTAATATACTGATCCCTTCCCATACGTCAATGTACATATAATAGCAAAATCGTTATTACTATATCTACATTAGGTATAATGTAATATACTGATCCCTGCTCACAGATCAATGTACCTATATTTAATAACAATATCCTTAGTACTATATCCACATTACACATAATGTAATATACTGATTCCTTCCCACAGATCAATGTACATTTAATAACAACAGCATTCATACTATATCAACACTAGGTATAATGTAATATAGTGATTACATCCCACAGATCAAGGTACATATAACAACAACATCATTCATACTATATCTACATTGGATATAATGTAATATACTTATCCCTTCCCACAGGTCAATGTACATATAATAGCATAATCGTTATTACTATATCTACATTAGGTATAATGTAATGTATTAACTACATCCTACAGATCATTGTACATTTAATATCATCATTCATGCTATAGCTAAATTGGATATAATGTAATATACTGATTCCTTCCCACAGATCAATGTACATTTAATAACAACACTATTCATACTATATCTACACTAGGTATAATGTAACGTGGTGATTACATCCCACAGATCAATGTACATTTAATAATATCATTCATACTATAACTGCATTGGATATAATGTAATATACTGATCCCTTCCCACAGATCAAGGTATCTACATTTAATAACAATATCATTATTACTATATCTGCACTAGATATAATGCAATATACGGATTCCTTCCCACAGATCAATGTACATTTAATAACAACTTGATTCATACTATAACTACATTAGGTATAATGTAATATAGTGATTACGTCCCACTGATCAATGTACCTACATTTAACAACAATATCCTTAGTACTATATCCACATTACACATAATGTAATATACTGATTCCTTCCCACAGATCAATGTACATTTAACAACAACATCATTCGTACTATATCTACATTGGATATAATGTAATATACTGATCCCTTCCCACAGATCAATGTACCTACATTTAATAACAATATCCTTAGTACTATATCCACATCACACATAATGTAATATACTGATTCCTTCCCACAGAACAATGTACATTTAATAACCCCATCATTCATACTATATCTACACGAGGTATAATGTAATATAGTGATTACATCCCCCAGATCAATGTACATATAACAACAACATCATTCATACTATATCTACATTAGATATAAAGTAATATACTGATCCCTGCCCACAGTTCAATGTACCTATATTTAATAATAATATCATTAGTACTATATCCACATCATATATAATGTAATATACTGATTCCTTCCCACAGATCAATGTACATTAACAACAACATCATTCATGCTATAGCTAAATTGGATATAATGTAATATACTGATCCCTGCCCACCGGTCAATGTACATTTAATAACAACATCGTTCATACTATATCCACATTAGGTATAATGTAATATAGTGATTACGTCCCACAGATCAATGCACCTACATTTAATAACAATATCCTTAGTACTATACCCACATTACACATAATGTAATATACTGATTCCTTCCCACAGATCAATGTACATTTAACAACAACATCATTCATACTATAACTACATTGGATATAATGTAATATACTGATCCCTTCCCACAGATCAAGGTATTTACATTTAATAACAACATCATTATTACTATATCTACACTAGATATAATGCAATATACGGATTCCTTCCCACAGATCAATGTACATTTAATAACCCCATCATTCATACTATATCTACATTAGATATAATGTAATATACTGATCCCTGCCCACCGGTCAATGTACATTTAATAACAACATCGTTCATACTATACCCACATTAGGTATAATGTAATATAGTGATTACGTCCCACAGATCAATGTACCTACATTTAGTAACAATATCCTTAGTACTATATCCACATTACACATAATGTAATATACTGATTCCTTCCCACAGATCAATGTACATTTAACAACAACATCATTCGTACTATATCTACACGAGGTATAATGTAATATAGTGATTACATCCCCCAGATCAATGTACATATAACAACAACATCATTCATACTATATCTACATTGGATATAATGTAATATACTGATCCCTTCCCAAAGGTCAATGTACATATAATAGCATAATCGTTATTACTATATCTACATTAGGTATAATGTAATGTATTAACTACATCCTACAGATCATTGTACATTTAATAACATCATTCATGCTATAGCTAAATTGGATATAATGTAATATACTGATCCTTTCCCACAGATCAAGGTAGCTACATTTAATAACATTATCATTAATACTATATCTACATGAGATATAATGTTATATACTAATCCCTGCCCACAGATCAATGTATATTTAATAGCGATATCATTATTACTATATCTACATTAGATATAATGTTATATACTGATCCCTGCCCACAGTTCAATGTACCTATACTTAATAACAATATCATTAGTACTATATCCACATCATATATAATGTAATATACCGATTCCTTCCCACAGATCAACGTAGATTTAATAACAACATCATTCATACTATATCAACACTAGGTATAATGTAATATAGTGATTACATCCCACAGATCAAGGTACATTTAATAACAACATCATTCATACTATATCTACATTGGATATAATGTATTATACTGATCCCTTCCCACAGATCAAGGTGCCTACATTTAGTAACAATATCATTATTACTATATCTTCATTAGATATAATGTAATATACTAATCCCTGCCCACAGATCAATGTATATTTAGTAGCGATATCATTATTACTATATCTACATTGGATATAATGTAATATACTGAACCCTCCCCACAGATCAATGTACCTACATTTAACAACAATATCATTAGTACTACGTCCACATTGCATATAATGTAATATACTGATTCCTTGCCACAGATCAGTGTACATTTAATAACAACATCATTCATTACATATCTATTTTGGGTACAATGTAATATAGTGATTACATCCCACAGATCAATGTACATGTAATATCGATATCATTATTACTATATCTACATTAGATATAATGTAATATACTGACCCCTGCCCATAGTTCAATGTACCTATATTTAATAACAATATCATTAGTACTATATCCACATCACATATAATGTAATATACTGATCCCTTCCCACAGATCAATGTACATTTAGTAACACCATCATTCATACTATATCTACACTAGGTATAATGTAACATAGTGATTACAGCCCACAGATCAATGTACATTTAATAACAACATCATTCATACTATAACTACATTGGATATAATGTAATATACTGATCCCTCCCCACAGATCAATGTACATTTTATAACAGCATCATTCATACTATATCTACATTGGATATAATGTAATATACTGATCCCTTCCCATACGTCAATGTACATATAATAGCAAAATCGTTATTACTATATCTACATTAGGTATAATGTAATATACTGATCCCTGCTCACAGATCAATGTACCTATATTTAATAACAATATCCTTAGTACTATATCCACATTACACATAATGTAATATACTGATTCCTTCCCACAGATCAATGTACATTTAATAACAACAGCATTCATACTATATCAACACTAGGTATAATGTAATATAGTGATTACATCCGACAGATCAAGGTACATTCAATATCGATATCATTATTACTATATCTACATTAGATAAAATGTAATATACTGATCCCTTCCCACAGATCAAGGTGCCTACATTTAGTAACAATATCATTATTACTATATCTACATTAGATATAATGTAATATACTGATCCCTGCCCACCGGTCAATGTACATTTAATAACAACATCGTTCATACTATATCCACATTAGGTATAATGTAATATAATGATTACGTCTCACAGATCAATGTACCTACATTTAATAACAATATCCTTAGTACTATATCCACATCACACATAATGTAATATACTGATTCCTTCCCACAGATCAATGTACATTTAACAACAACATCATTCATACTATATCTACAATGGATATAATGTAATATACTGATCCCTGCCCATAGTTCAATGTACCTATATTTAATAACAATATCATTAGTACTATATCCACATCACATATAATGTAATATACTGATTCCTTCTCACAGATCAATGTACATTTAATAACAACATTATTCATACTATATCTACACTAGGTAGAATGTAACATAGTGATTACATCCCACAGATCAATGTACACTTAAAAACAACATCATTCATACTATAACTACATTGGATATAATGTAATATACTGATCCCTTCCCACAGATCAAGGTATCTACATTTAATAACAATATCATTAGTACTATATCTACACTAGATATAATGCAATATACGGATTCCTTCCCACAGATCAATGTACATTTAATAACAACATCATTCATACTATATCTGCATTGGATATAACGTAATATACTGATCCCTTCCCACAGGTCAATGTACATACAATAGCAAAATCGTTATTACTATATCCACATTAGGTATAATGTAATGTATTTACTACATCCAACAGATCATTGTACATTTAATAACATCATTCATGCTATAGCTAAATTGGATATAATGTAATATACTCACCCCTTCCCACAGATCAAGGTACCTACATTTAATAACAATATCATTATTACTACATCTACATTAGATATAAAGTAATATACTGATCCCTGCCCACGGTTCAATGTACCCATATTTAATAATAATATCATTAGTACTATATCCACATCATATTTAATGTAATATACTGATTCCTTCCCACAGATCAATGTACATTAACAACAACATCATTCATGCTATAGCTAAATTGGATATAATGTAATATACTGATCCCTGCCCACAGATCAATGTACCTACATTTAATAACAATATCATTAGTACTATATCTACATTAGATATAATGTAATATACTGATCCCTGCCAACAGATCAATGTACCTACATTTAGTAACAATATCATTATTACTATATCTACATTAGATATAATGTAATATACTGATCCCTGCCCACCGGTCAATGTACATTTAATAACAACATCGTTCATACTATATCCACATTAGGTATAATGTAATATAGTGATTACGTCCCACAGATCAATGTACCTACATTTAGTAACAATATCCTTAGTACTATATCCACATTACACATAATGTAATATACTGATTCCTTCCCACAGATCAATGTACATTTAACAACAACATCATTCGTACTATATCTACACGAGGTATAATGTAATATAGTGATTACATCCCCCAGATCAATGTACATATAACAACAACATCATTCATACTATATCTACATTGGATATAATGTAATATACTGATCCCTTCCCAAAGGTCAATGTACATATAATAGCATAATCGTTATTACTATATCTACATTAGGTATAATGTAATGTATTAACTACATCCTACAGATCATTGTACATTTAATAACATCATTCATGCTATAGCTAAATTGGATATAATGTAATATACTGATCCTTTCCCACAGATCAAGGTAGCTACATTTAATAACATTATCATTAATACTATATCTACATGAGATATAATGTTATATACTAATCCCTGCCCACAGATCAATGTATATTTAATAGCGATATCATTATTACTATATCTACATTAGATATAATGTTATATACTGATCCCTGCCCACAGTTCAATGTACCTATACTTAATAACAATATCATTAGTACTATATCCACATCATATATAATGTAATATACCGATTCCTTCCCACAGATCAACGTAGATTTAATAACAACATCATTCATACTATATCAACACTACGTATAATGTAATATAGTGATTACATCCCACAGATCAAGGTACATTTAATAACAACATCATTCATACTATATCTACATTGGATATAATGTATTATACTGATCCCTTCCCACAGATCAAGGTGCCTACATTTAGTAACAATATCATTATTACTATATCTTCATTAGATATAATGTAATATACTAATCCCTGCCCACAGATAAATGTATATTTAGTAGCGATATCATTATTACTATATCTACATTGGATATAATGTAATATACTGAACCCTCCCCACAGATCAATGTACCTACATTTAACAACAATGTCATTAGTACTACGTCCACATTGCATATAATGTAATATACTGATTCCTTGCCACAGATCAGTGTACATTTAATAACAACATCATTCATTACATATCTATTTTGGGTACAAGGTAATATAGTGATTACATCCCACAGATCAATGTACATGTAATATCGATATCATTATTACTATATCTACATTAGATATAATGTAATATACTGATCCCTGCCCATAGTTCAATGTACCTATATTTAATAACAATATCATTAGTACTATATCCACATCACATATAATGTAATATACTGATCCCTTCCCACAGATCAATGTACATTTAGTAACACCATCATTCATACTATATCTACACTAGGTATAATGTAACATAGTGATTACATCCCACAGATCAATGTACATTTAATAACAACATCATTCATACTATAACTACATTGGATATAATGTAATATACTGATCCCTCCCCACAGATCAATGTACATTTTATAACAACATCATTCATACTATATCTACATTGGATATAATGTAATATACTGATCCCTTCCCATACGTCAATGTACATATAATAGCAAAATCGTTATTACTATATCTACATTAGGTATAATGTAATATACTGATCCCTGCTCACAGATCAATGTACCTATATTTAATAACAATATCCTTAGTACTATATCCACATTACACATAATGTAATATACTGATTCCTTCCCACAGATCAATGTACATTTAATAACAACAGCATTCATACTATATCAACACTAGGTATAATGTAATATAGTGATTACATCCCACAGATCAAGGTACATTCAATATCGATATCATTATTACTATATCTACATTAGATAAAATGTAATATACTGATCCCTTCCCACAGATCAAGGTGCCTACATTTAGTAACAATATCATTATTACTATATCTACATTAGATATAATGTAATATACTGATCCCTGCCCACCGGTCAATGTACATTTAATAACAACATCGTTCATACTATATCCACATTAGGTATAATGTAATATAGTGATTACGTCTCACAGATCAATGTACCTACATTTAATAACAATATCCTTAGTACTATATCCACATTACACATAATGTAATATACTGATTCCTTCCCACAGATCAATGTACATTTAACAACAACATCATTCATACTATATCTACAATGGATATAATGTAATATACTGATCCCTGCCCATAGTTCAATGTACCTATATTTAATAACAATATCATTAGTACTATATCCTCATCACATATAATGTAATATACTGATTCCTTCTCACAGATCAATGTACATTTAATAACAACATTATTCATACTATATCTACACTAGGTAGAATGTAACATAGTGATTACATCCCACAGATCAATGTACACTTAAAAACAACATCATTCATACTATAACTACATTGGATATAATGTAATATACTGATCCCTTCCCACAGATCAAGGTATCTACATTTAATAACAATATCATTAGTACTATATCTACACTAGATATAATGCAATATACGGATTCCTTCCCACAGATCAATGTACATTTAATAACAACATCATTCATACTATATCTGCATTGGATATAACGTAATATACTGATCCCTTCCCACAGGTCAATGTACATACAATAGCAAAATCGTTATTACTATATCCACATTAGGTATAATGTAATGTATTTACTACATCCAACAGATCATTGTACATTTAATAACATCATTCATGCTATAGCTAAATTGGATATAATGTAATATACTCACCCCTTCCCACAGATCAAGGTACCTACATTTAATAACAATATCATTATTACTACATCTACATTAGATATAATGTAATATACTGATCCCTGCCCACAGATCAATGTACCTACATTTAGTAACAATATCATTATTACTATATCTACATTAGATATAATGTAATATACTGATCCCTGCCCACCGGTCAATGTACATTTAATAACAACATCGTTCATACTATATCCACATTAGGTATAATGTAATATAGTGATTACGTCCCACAGATCAATGTACCTACATTTAGTAACAATATCCTTAGTACTATATCCACATTACACATAATGTAATATACTGATTCCTTCCCACAGATCAATGTACATTTAACAACAACATCATTCGTACTATATCTACACGAGGTATAATGTAATATAGTGATTACATCCCCCAGATCAATGTACATATAACAACAACATCATTCATACTATATCTACATTGGATATAATGTAATATACTGATCCCTTCCCAAAGGTCAATGTACATATAATAGCATAATCGTTATTACTATATCTACATTAGGTATAATGTAATGTATTAACTACATCCTACAGATCATTGTACATTTAATAACATCATTCATGCTATAGCTAAATTGGATATAATGTAATATACTGATCCTTTCCCACAGATCAAGGTAGCTACATTTAATAACATTATCATTAATACTATATCTACATGAGATATAATGTTATATACTAATCCCTGCCCACAGATCAATGTATATTTAATAGCGATATCATTATTACTATATCTACATTAGATATAATGTTATATACTGATCCCTGCCCACAGTTCAATGTACCTATACTTAATAACAATATCATTAGTACTATATCCACATCATATATAATGTAATATACCGATTCCTTCCCACAGATCAACGTAGATTTAATAACAACATCATTCATACTATATCAACACTACGTATAATGTAATATAGTGATTACATCCCACAGATCAAGGTACATTTAATAACAACATCATTCATACTATATCTACATTGGATATAATGTATTATACTGATCCCTTCCCACAGATCAAGGTGCCTACATTTAGTAACAATATCATTATTACTATATCTTCATTAGATATAATGTAATATACTAATCCCTGCCCACAGATAAATGTATATTTAGTGGCGTTATCATTATTACTATATCTACATTGGATATAATGTAATATACTGAACCCTCCCCACAGATCAATGTACCTACATTTAACAACAATATCATTAGTACTACGTCCACATTGCATATAATGTAATATACTGATTCCTTGCCACAGATCAGTGTACATTTAATAACAACATCATTCATTACATATCTATTTTGGGTACAAGGTAATATAGTGATTACATCCCACAGATCAATGTACATGTAATATCGATATCATTATTACTATATCTACATTAGATATAATGTAATATACTGATCCCTGCCCATAGTTCAATGTACCTATATTTAATAACAATATCATTAGTACTATATCCACATCACATATAATGTAATATACTGATCCCTGCCCACAGTTCAATGTACCTATACTTAATAACAATATCATTAGTACTATATCCACATCATATATAATGTAATATACCGATTCCTTCCCACAGATCAACGTAGATTTAATAACAACATCATTCATACTATATCAACACTACGTATAATGTAATATAGTGATTACATCCCACAGATCAAGGTACATTTAATAACAACATCATTCATACTATAACTACATTGGATATAATGTAATATACTGATCCCTCCCCACAGATCAATGTACATTTTATAACAACATCATTCATACTATATCTACATTGGATATAATGTAATATACTGATCCCTTCCCATACGTCAATGTACATATAATAGCAAAATCGTTATTACTATATCTACATTAGGTATAATGTAATATACTGATCCCTGCTCACAGATCAATGTACCTATATTTAATAACAATATCCTTAGTACTATATCCACATTACACATAATGTAATATACTGATTCCTTCCCACAGATCAATGTACATTTAACAACAACATCATTCATACTATATCTACAATGGATATAATGTAATATACTGATCCCTGCCCATAGTTCAATGTACCTATATTTAATAACAATATCATTAGTACTATATCCACATCACATATAATGTAATATACTGATCCCTTCCCACAGATCAATGTACATTTAGTAACACCATCATTCATACTATATCTACACTGGATATAATACAATATACGGATTCCTCCCCACAGATCAATGTACATTTTATAACATCATTCATACTATATCTACATTGGATATAATGTAATATACTGATCCCTTCCCATACGTCAATGTACATATAATAGCAAAATCGTTATTACTATATCTACATTAGGTATAATGAAATATACTGATCCCTGCTCACAGATCAATGTACCTATATTTAATAACAATATCCTTAGTACTATATCCACATTACACATAATGTAATATACTGATTCCTTCCCACAGATCAATGTACATTTAATGACAACAGCATTCATACTATATCAACACTAGGTATAATGTAATATAGTGATTACATCCCACAGATCAAGGTACATTCAATATCGATATCATTATTACTATATCTACATTAGATAAAATGTAATATACTGATCCCTTCCCACAGATCAAGGTGCCTACATTTAGTAACAATATCATTATTACTATATCTACATTAGATATAATGTAATATACTGATCCCTGCCCACCGGTCAATGTACATTTAATAACAACATCGATCATACTATATCCACATTAGGTATAATGTAATATAGTGATTACGTGTCACAGATCAATGTACCTACATTTAATAACAATATCCTTAGTACTATATCCACATTACACATAATGTAATATACTGATTCCTTCCCACAGATCAATGTACATTTAACAACAACATCATTCATACTATATCTACAATGGATATAATGTAATATACTGATCCCTGCCCATAGTTCAATGTACCTATATTTAATAACAATATCATTAGTACTATATCCACATCACATATAATGTAATATACTGATCCCTTCCCACAGATCAATGTACATTTAGTAACACCATCATTCATACTATATCTACACTGGATATAATACAATATACGGATTCCTCCCCACAGATCAATGTACATTTTATAACATCATTCATACTATATCTACATTGGATATAATGTAATATACTGATCCCTTCCCATACGTCAATGTACATATAATAGCAAAATCGTTATTACTATATCTACATTAGGTATAATGTAATATACTGATCCCTGCTCACAGATCAATGTACCTATATTTAATAACAATATCCTTAGTACTATATCCACATTACACATAATGTAATATACTGATTCCTTCCCACAGATCAATGTACATTTAATAACAACAGCATTCATACTATATCAACACTAGGTATAATGTAATATAGTGATTACATCCCACAGATCAAGGTACATTCAATTTCGATATCATTATTACTATATCTACATTAGATAAAATGTAATATACTGATCCCTTCCCACAGATCAAGGTGCCTGCATTTAGTAACAATATCATTATTACTATATCTACATTAGATATAATGTAATATACTGATCCCTGCCCACCGGTCAATGTACATTTAATAACAACATCGTTCATACTATATCCACATTAGGTATAATGTAATATAGTGATTACGTCTCACAGATCAATGTACCTACATTTAATAACAATATCCTTAGTACTATATCCACATTACACATAATGTAATATACTGATTCCTTCCCACAGATCAATGTACATTTAACAACAACATCATTCATACTATATCTACAATGGATATAATGTAATATACTGATCCCTGCCCACAGTTCAATGTACCCATATTTAATAATAATATCATTAGTACTATATCCACATCATATATAATGTAATATACTGATTCCTTCCCACAGATCAATGTACATTAACAACAACATCATTGATGCTATAGCTAAATTTGATATAATGTAATATACTGATCCCTGCCCACAGATCAATGTACCTACAATTAATAACAATATCATTAGTACTATATCTACATTAGATATAATGTAATATACTGATCCCTGCCCACAGATCAATGTACCTACATTTAGTAACAATATCATTATTACTATATCTACATTAGATATAATGTAATATACTGATCCCTGCCCACCGGTCAATGTACATTTAATAACAACATCGTTCATACTATATCCACATTAGGTATAATGTAATATAGTGATTACGTCCCACAGATCAATGTACCTACATTTAATAACAATATCCTTAGTACTATATCCACATTACACATAATGTAATATACTGATTCCTTCCCACAGATCAATGTACATTTAACAACAACATCATTCGTACTATATCTACATTGGATATAATGTAATATACTGATCCCTTCCCACAGATCAATGTCCCTACATTTAATAACAATATCCTTAGTACTATATCCACATTACACATAATGTAATATACTGATTCCTTCCCACAGAACAATGTACATTTAATAACCCCATCATTCATACTATATCTACACGAGGTATAATGTAATATAGTGATTACATCCCCCAGATCAATGTACATATAACAACAACATCATTCATACTATATCTACATTGGATATAATGTAATATACTGATCCCTTCCCAAAGGTCAATGTACATATAATAGCATAATCGTTATTACTATATCTACATTAGGTATAATGTAATGTATTAACTACATCCTACAGATCATTGTACATTTAATAACATCATTCATGCTATAGCTAAATTGGATATAATGTAATATACTGATCCTTTCCCACAGATCAAGGTAGCTACATTTAATAACATTATCATTAATACTATATCTACATGAGATATAATGTTATATACTAATCCCTGCCCACAGATCAATGTATATTTAATAGCGATATCATTATTACTATATCTACATTAGATATAATGTTATATACTGATCCCTGCCCACAGTTCAATGTACCTATACTTAATAACAATATCATTAGTACTATATCCACATCATATATAATGTAATATACCGATTCCTTCCCACAGATCAACGTAGATTTAATAACAACATCATTCATACTATATCAACACTACGTATAATGTAATATAGTGATTACATCCCACAGATCAAGGTACATTTAATAACAACATCATTCATACTATATCTACATTGGATATAATGTATTATACTGATCCCTTCCCACAGATCAAGGTGCCTACATTTAGTAACAATATCATTATTACTATATCTTCATTAGATATAATGTAATATACTAATCCCTGCCCACAGATAAATGTATATTTAGTGGCGATATCATTATTACTATATCTACATTGGATATAATGTAATATACTGAACCCTCCCCACAGATCAATGTACCTACATTTAACAACAATATCATTAGTACTACGTCCACATTGCATATAATGTAATATACTGATTCCTTGCCACAGATCAGTGTACATTTAATAACAACATCATTCATTACATATCTATTTTGGGTACAAGGTAATATAGTGATTACATCCCACAGATCAATGTACATGTAATATCGATATCATTATTACTATATCTACATTAGATATAATGTAATATACTGATCCCTGCCCATAGTTCAATGTACCTATATTTAATAACAATATCATTAGTACTATATCCACATCACATATAATGTAATATACTGATCCCTGCCCACAGTTCAATGTACCTATACTTAATAACAATATCATTAGTACTATATCCACATCATATATAATGTAATATACCGATTCCTTCCCACAGATCAACGTAGATTTAATAACAACATCATTCATACTATATCAACACTACGTATAATGTAATATAGTGATTACATCCCACAGATCAAGGTACATTTAATAACAACATCATTCATACTATAACTACATTGGATATAATGTAATATACTGATCCCTCCCCACAGATCAATGTACATTTTATAACAACATCATTCATACTATATCTACATTGGATATAATGTAATATACTGATCCCTTCCCATACGTCAATGTACATATAATAGCAAAATCGTTATTACTATATCTACATTAGGTATAATGTAATATACTGATCCCTGCTCACAGATCAATGTACCTATATTTAATAACAATATCCTTAGTACTATATCCACATTACACATAATGTAATATACTGATTCCTTCCCACAGATCAATGTACATTTAATAACAACAGCATTCATACTATATCAACACTAGGTATAATGTAATATAGTGATTACATCCCACAGATCAAGGTACATTCAATATCGATATCATTATTACTATATCTACATTAGATAAAATGTAATATACTGATCCCTTCCCACAGATCAAGGTGCCTACATTTAGTAACAATATCATTATTACTATATGTACATTAGATATAATGTAATATACTGATCCCTGCCCACCGGTCAATGTACATTTAATAACAACATCGATCATACTATATCCACATTAGGTATAATGTAATATAGTGATTACGTCTCACAGATCAATGTACCTACATTTAATAACAATATCCTTAGTACTATATCCACATTACACATAATGTAATATACTGATTCCTTCCCACAGATCAATGTACATTTAACAACAACATCATTCATACTATATCTACAATGGATATAATGTAATATACTGATCCCTGCCCATAGTTCAATGTACCTATATTTAATAACAATATCATTAGTACTATATCCACATCACATATAATGTAATATACTGATCCCTTCCCACAGATCAATGTACATTTAGTAACACCATCATTCATACTATATCTACACTGGATATAATACAATATACGGATTCCTCCCCACAGATCAATGTACATTTTATAACATCATTCATACTATATCTACATTGGATATAATGTAATATACTGATCCCTTCCCATACGTCAATGTACATATAATAGCAAAATCGTTATTACTATATCTACATTAGGTATAATGAAATATACTGATCCCTGCTCACAGATCAATGTACCTATATTTAATAACAATATCCTTAGTACTATATCCACATTACACATAATGTAATATACTGATTCCTTCCCACAGATCAATGTATATTTAATGACAACAGCATTCATACTATATCAACACTAGGTATAATGTAATATAGTGATTACATCCCACAGATCAAGGTACATTCAATATCGATATCATTATTACTATATCTACATTAGATAAAATGTAATATACTGATCCCTTCCCACAGATCAAGGTGCCTACATTTAGTAACAATATCATTATTACTATATCTACATTAGATATAATGTAATATACTGATCCCTGCCCACCGGTCAATGTACATTTAATAACAACATCGATCATACTATATCCACATTAGGTATAATGTAATATAGTGATTACGTCTCACAGATCAATGTACCTACATTTAATAACAATATCCTTAGTACTATATCCACATTACACATAATGTAATATACTGATTCCTTCCCACAGATCAATGTACATTTAACAACAACATCATTCATACTATATCTACAATGGATATAATGTAATATACTGATCCCTGCCCATAGTTCAATGTACCTATATTTAATAACAATATCATTAGTACTATATCCACATCACATATAATGTAATATACTGATCCCTTCCCACAGATCAATGTACATTTAGTAACACCATCATTCATACTATATCTACACTGGATATAATACAATATACGGATTCCTCCCCACAGATCAATGTACATTTTATAACATCATTCATACTATATCTACATTGGATATAATGTAATATACTGATCCCTTCCCATACGTCAATGTACATATAATAGCAAAATCGTTATTACTATATCTACATTAGGTATAATGTAATATACTGATCCCTGCTCACAGATCAATGTACCTATATTTAATAACAATATCCTTAGTACTATATCCACATTACACATAATGTAATATACTGATTCCTTCCCACAGATCAATGTACATTTAATAACAACAGCATTCATACTATATCAACACTAGGTATAATGTAATATAGTGATTACATCCCACAGATCAAGGTACATTCAATATCGATATCATTATTACTATATCTACATTAGATAAAATGTAATATACTGATCCCTTCCCACAGATCAAGGTGCCTGCATTTAGTAACAATATCATTATTACTATATCTACATTAGATATAATGTAATATACTGATCCCTGCCCACCGGTCAATGTACATTTAATAACAACATCGTTCATACTATATCCACATTAGGTATAATGTAATATAGTGATTACGTCTCACAGATCAATGTACCTACATTTAATAACAATATCCTTAGTACTATATCCACATTACACATAATGTAATATACTGATTCCTTCCCACAGATCAATGTACATTTAACAACAACATCATTCATACTATATCTACAATGGATATAATGTAATATACTGATCCCTGCCCATAGTTCAATGTACCTATATTTAATAACAATATCATTAGTACTATATCCACATCACATATAATGTAATATACTGATTCCTTCTCACAGATCAATGTACATTTAATAACAACATTATTCATACTATATCTACACTAGGTAGAATGTAACATAGTGATTACATCCCACAGATCAATGTACACTTAAAAACAACATCATTCATACTATAACTACATTGGATATAATGTAATATACTGATCCCTTCCCACAGATCAAGGTATCTACATTTAATAACAATATCATTAGTACTATATCTACACTAGATATAATGCAATATACGGATTCCTTCCCACAGATCAATGTACATTTAATAACAACATCATTCATACTATATCTGCATTGGATATAACGTAATATACTGATCCCTTCCCACAGGTCAATGTACATACAATAGCAAAATCGTTATCACTATATCCACATTAGGTATAATGTAATGTATTTACTACATCCAACAGATCATTGTACATTTAATAACATCATTCATGCTATAGCTAAATTGGATATAATGTAATATACTCACCCCTTCCCACAGATCAAGGTACCTATATTTAATAACAATATCATTATTACTACATCTACATTAGATATAAAGTAATATACTGATCCCTGCCCACGGTTCAATGTACCCATATTTAATAATAATATCATTAGTACTATATCCACATCATATTTAATGTAATATACTGATTCCTTCCCACAGATCAATGTACATTAACAACAACATCATTCATGCTATAGCTAAATTGGATATAATGTAATATACTGATCCCTGCCCACAGATCAATGTACCTACATTTAATAACAATATCATTAGTACTATATCTACATTAGATATAATGTAATATACTGATCCCTGCCCACAGATCAATGTACCTACATTTAGTAACAATATCATTATTACTATATCTACATTAGATATAATGTAATATACTGATCCCTGCCCACCGGTCAATGTACATTTAATAACAACATCGTTCATACTATATCCACATTAGGTATAATGTAATATAGTGATTACGTCCCACAGATCAATGTACCTACATTTAGTAACAATATCCTTAGTACTATATCCACATTACACATAATGTAATATACTGATTCCTTCCCACAGATCAATGTACATTTAACAACAACATCATTCGTACTATATCTACACGAGGTATAATGTAATATAGTGATTACATCCCCCAGATCAATGTACATATAACAACAACATCATTCATACTATATCTACATTGGATATAATGTAATATACTGATCCCTTCCCAAAGGTCAATGTACATATAATAGCATAATCGTTATTACTATATCTACATTAGGTATAATGTAATGTATTAACTACATCCTACAGATCATTGTACATTTAATAACATCATTCATGCTATAGCTAAATTGGATATAATGTAATATACTGATCCTTTCCCACAGATCAAGGTAGCTACATTTAATAACATTATCATTAATACTATATCTACATGAGATATAATGTTATATACTAATCCCTGCCCACAGATCAATGTATATTTAATAGCGATATCGTTATTACTATATCTACATTAGATATAATGTTATATACTGATCCCTGCCCACAGTTCAATGTACCTATACTTAATAACAATATCATTAGTACTATATCCACATCATATATAATGTAATATACCGATTCCTTCCCACAGATCAACGTAGATTTAATAACAACATCATTCATACTATATCAACACTACGTATAATGTAATATAGTGATTACATCCCACAGATCAAGGTACATTTAATAACAACATCATTCATACTATATCTACATTGGATATAATGTATTATACTGATCCCTTCCCACAGATCAAGGTGCCTACATTTAGTAACAATATCATTATTACTATATCTTCATTAGATATTACGTAATATACTAATCCCTGCCCACAGATAAATGTATATTTAGTAGCGATATCATTATTACTATATCTACATTGGATATAATGTAATATACTGAACCCTCCCCACAGATCAATGTACCTACATTTAACAACAATGTCATTAGTACTACGTCCACATTGCATATAATGTAATATACTGATTCCTTGCCACAGATCAGTGTACATTTAATAACAACATCATTCATTACATATCTATTTTGGGTACAAGGTAATATAGTGATTACATCCCACAGATCAGTGTACATGTAATATCGATATCATTATTACTATATCTACATTAGATATAATGTAATATACTGATCCCTGCCCATAGTTCAATGTACCTATATTTAATAACAATATCATTAGTACTATATCCACATCACATATAATGTAATATACTGATCCCTTCCCACAGATCAATGTACATTTAGTAACACCATCATTCATACTATATCTACACTAGGTATAATGTAACATAGTGATTACATCCCACAGATCAATGTACATTTAATAACAACATCATTCATACTATAACTACATTGGATATAATGTAATATACTGATCCCTCCCCACAGATCAATGTACATTTTATAACAACATCATTCATACTATATCTACATTGGATATAATGTAATATACTGATCCCTTCCCATACGTCAATGTACATATAATAGCAAAATCGTTATTACTATATCTACATTAGGTATAATGTAATATACTGATCCCTGCTCACAGATCAATGTACCTATATTTAATAACAATATCCTTAGTACTATATCCACATTACACATAATGTAATATACTGATTCCTTCCCACAGATCAATGTACATTTAATAACAACAGCATTCATACTATATCAACACTAGGTATAATGTAATATAGTGATTACATCCCACAGATCAAGGTACATTCAATATCGATATCATTATTACTATATCTACATTAGATAAAATGTAATATACTGATCCCTTCCCACAGATCAAGGTGCCTACATTTAGTAACAATATCATTATTACTATATCTACATTAGATATAATGTAATATACTGATCCCTGCCCACCGGTCAATGTACATTTAATAACAACATCGTTCATACTATATCCACATTAGGTATAATGTAATATAGTGATTACGTCTCACAGATCAATGTACCTACATTTAATAACAATATCCTTAGTACTATATCCACATTACACATAATGTAATATACTGATTCCTTCCCACAGATCAATGTACATTTAACAACAACATCATTCATACTATATCTACAATGGATATAATGTAATATACTGATCCCTGCCCATAGTTCAATGTACCTATATTTAATAACAATATCATTAGTACTATATCCACATCACATATAATGTAATATACTGATTCCTTCTCACAGATCAATGTACATTTAATAACAACATTATTCATACTATATCTACACTAGGTAGAATGTAACATAGTGATTACATCCCACAGATCAATGTACACTTAAAAACAACATCATTCATACTATAACTACATTGGATATAATGTAATATACTGATCCCTTCCCACAGATCAAGGTATCTACATTTAATAACAATATCATTAGTACTATATCTACACTAGATATAATGCAATATACGGATTCCTTCCCACAGATCAATGTACATTTAATAACAACATCATTCATACTATATCTGCATTGGATATAACGTAATATACTGATCCCTTCCCACAGGTCAATGTACATACAATAGCAAAATCGTTATTACTATATCCACATTAGGTATAATGTAATGTATTTACTACATCCAACAGATCATTGTACATTTAATAACATCATTCATGCTATAGCTAAATTGGATATAATGTAATATACTCACCCCTTCCCACAGATCAAGGTACCTACATTTAATAACAATATCATTATTACTACATCTACATTAGATATAAAGTAATATACTGATCCCTGCCCACGGTTCAATGTATCCATATTTAATAATAATATCATTAGTACTATATCCACATCATATATAATGTAATATACTGATTCCTTCCCACAGATCAATGTACATTAACAACAACATCATTCATGCTATAGCTAAATTGGATATAATGTAATATACTGATCCCTGCCCACAGATCAATGTACCTACATTTAATAACAATATCATTAGTACTATATCTACATTAGATATAATGTAATATACTGATCCCTGCCCACAGATCAATGTACCTACATTTAGTAACAATATCATTATTACTATATCTACATTAGATATAATGTAATATACTGATCCCTGCCCACCGGTCAATGTACATTTAATAACAACATCGTTCATACTATATCCACATTAGGTATAATGTAATATAGTGATTACGTCCCACAGATCAATGTACCTACATTTAGTAACAATATCCTTAGTACTATATCCACATTACACATAATGTAATATACTGATTCCTTCCCACAGATCAATGTACATTTAACAACAACATCATTCGTACTATATCTACACGAGGTATAATGTAATATAGTGATTACATCCCCCAGATCAATGTACATATAACAACAACATCATTCATACTATATCTACATTGGATATAATGTAATATACTGATCCCTTCCCAAAGGTCAATGTACATATAATAGCATAATCGTTATTACTATATCTACATAAGGTATAATGTAATGTATTAACTACATCCTACAGATCATTGTACATTTAATAACATCATTCATGCTATAGCTAAATTGGATATAATGTAATATACTGATCCTTTCCCACAGATCAAGGTAGCTACATTTAATAACATTATCATTAATACTATATCTACATGAGATATAATGTTATATACTAATCCCTGCCCACAGATCAATGTATATTTAATAGCGATATCATTATTACTATATCTACATTAGATATAATGTTATATACTGATCCCTGCCCACAGTTCAATGTACCTATACTTAATAACAATATCATTAGTACTATATCCACATCATATATAATGTAATATACCGATTCCTTCCCACAGATCAACGTAGATTTAATAACAACATCATTCATACTATATCAACACTACGTATAATGTAATATAGTGATTACATCCCACAGATCAAGGTACATTTAATAACAACATCATTCATACTATATCTACATTGGATATAATGTATTATACTGATCCCTTCCCACAGATCAAGGTGCCTACATTTAGTAACAATATCATTATTACTATATCTTCATTAGATATAATGTAATATACTAATCCCTGCCCACAGATAAATGTATATTTAGTAGCGATATCATTATTACTATATCTACATTGGATATAATGTAATATACTGAACCCTCCCCACAGATCAATGTACCTACATTTAACAACAATATCATTAGTACTACGTCCACATTGCATATAATGTAATATACTGATTCCTTGCCACAGATCAGTGTACATTTAATAACAACATCATTCATTACATATCTATTTTGGGTACAAGGTAATATAGTGATTACATCCCACAGATCAATGTACATGTAATATCGATATCATTATTACTATATCTACATTAGATATAATGTAATATACTGATCCCTGCCCATAGTTCAATGTACCTATATTTAATAACAATATCATTAGTACTATATCCACATCACATATAATGTAATATACTGATCCCTGCCCACAGTTCAATGTACCTATACTTAATAACAATATCATTAGTACTATATCCACATCATATATAATGTAATATACCGATTCCTTCCCACAGATCAACGTAGATTTAATAACAACATCATTCATACTATATCAACACTACGTATAATGTAATATAGTGATTACATCCCACAGATCAAGGTACATTTAATAACAACATCATTCATACTATATCTACATTGGATATAATGTATTATACTGATCCCTTCCCACAGATCAAGGTGCCTACATTTAGTAACAATATCATTATTACTATATCTTCATTAGATATAATGTAATATACTAATCCCTGCCCACAGATAAATGTATATTTAGTAGCGATATCATTATTACTATATCTACATTGGATATAATGTAATATACTGAACCCTCCCCACAGATCAATGTACCTACATTTAACAACAATGTCATTAGTACTACGTCCACATTGCATATAATGTAATATACTGATTCCTTGCCACAGATCAGTGTACATTTAATAACAACATCATTCATTACATATCTATTTTGGGTACAAGGTAATATAGTGATTACATCCCACAGATCAATGTACATGTAATATCGATATCATTATTACTATATCTACATTAGATATAATGTAATATACTGATCCCTGCCCATAGTTCAATGTACCTATATTTAATAACAATATCATTAGTACTATATCCACATCACATATAATGTAATATACTGATCCCTTCCCACAGATCAATGTACATTTAGTAACACCATCATTCATACTATATCTACACTAGGTATAATGTAACATAGTGATTACATCCCACAGATCAATGTACATTTAATAACAACATCATTCATACTATAACTACATTGGATATAATGTAATATACTGATCCGTCCCCACAGATCAATGTACATTTTATAACAACATCATTCATACTATATCTACATTGGATATAATGTAATATACTGATCCCTTCCCATACGTCAATGTACATATAATAGCAAAATCGTTATTACTATATCTACATTAGGTATAATGTAATATACTGATCCCTGCTCACAGATCAATGTACCTATATTTAATAACAATATCCTTAGTACTATATCCACATTACACATAATGTAATATACTGATTCCTTCCCACAGATCAATGTACATTTAATAACAACAGCATTCATACTATATCAACACTAGGTATAATGTAATATAGTGATTACATCCCACAGATCAAGGTACATTCAATATCGATATCATTATTACTATATCTACATTAGATAAAATGTAATATACTGATCCCTTCCCACAGATCAAGGTGCCTACATTTAGTAACAATATCATTATTACTATATCTACATTAGATATAATGTAATATACTGATCCCTGCCCACCGGTCAATGTACATTTAATAACAACATCGTTCATACTATATCCACATTAGGTATAATGTAATATAGTGATTACGTCTCACAGATCAATGTACCTACATTTAATAACAATATCCTTAGTACTATATCCACATTACACATAATGTAATATACTGATTCCTTCCCACAGATCAATGTACATTTAACAACAACATCATTCATACTATATCTACAATGGATATAATGTAATATACTGATCCCTGCTCATAGTTCAATGTACCTATATTTAATAACAATATCATTAGTACTATATCCACATCACATATAATGTAATATACTGATTCCTTCTCACAGATCAATGTACATTTAATAACAACATTATTCATACTATATCTACACTAGGTAGAATGTAACATAGTGATTACATCCCACAGATCAATGTACACTTAAAAACAACATCATTCATACAATAACTACATTGGATATAATGTAATATACTGATCCCTTCCCACAGATCAAGGTATCTACATTTAATAACAATATCATTATTACTATATCTACACTAGATATAGTGCAATATACGGATTCCTTCCCACAGATCAATGTACATTTAATAACAACATCATTCATACTATATCTGCATTGGATATAACGTAATATACTGATCCCTTCCCACAGGTCAATGTACATACAATAGCAAAATCGTTATTACTATATCCACATTAGGTATAATGTAATGTATTTACTACATCCAACAGATCATTGTACATTTAATAACATCATTCATGCTATAGCTAAATTGGATATAATGTAATATACTCACCCCTTCCCACAGATCAAGGTACCTACATTTAATAACAATATCATTATTACTACATCTACATTAGATATAAAGTAATATACTGATCCCTGCCCACAGTTCAATGTACCCATATTTAATAATAATATCATTAGTACTATATCCACATCATATATAATGTAATATACTGATTCCTTCCCACAGATCAATGTACATTAACAACAACATCATTGATGCTATAGCTAAATTGGATATAATGTAATGTACTGATCCCTGCCCACAGATCAATGTACCTACATTTAATAACAATATCATTAGTACTATATCTACATTAGATATAATGTAATATACTGATCCCTGCCCACAGATCAATGTACCTACATTTAGTAACAACATCATTATTACTATATCTACATTAGATATAATGTAATATACTGATCCCTGCCCACCGGTCAATGTACATTTAATAACAACATCGTTCATACTATATCCACATTAGGTATAATGTAATATAGTGATTACGTCCCACAGATCAATGTACCTACATTTAACAACAATATCCTTAGTACTATATCCACATTACACATAATGTAATATACTGATTCCTTCCCACAGATCAATGTACCTTTTAACAAAAACATCATTCGTACTATATCTACATTGGATATAATGTAATATACTGATCCCTTCCCACAGATCAATGTACCTACATTTAATAACAATATCCTTAGTACTATATCCACATTACACATAATGTAATATACTGATTCCTTCCCACAGAACAATGTACATTTAATAACACCATCATTCATACTATATCTACACGAGGTATAATGTAATATAGTGATTACATCCCACAGATCAATGTACATATAACAACAACATCATTCATACTATATCTACATTGGATATAATGTAATATACTTATCCCTTCCCACAGGTCAATGTACATATAATAGCATACTCGTTATTACTATATCTACATTAGGTATAATGTAATGTATTAACTACATCCTACAGATCATTGTACATTTAATATCATCATTCATGCTATAGCTAAATTGGATATAATGTAATATACTGATTCCTTCCCACAGATCAATGTACATTTAATAACAACACTATTCATACTATATCTACACTAGGTATAATGTAACGTGGTGATTACATCCCACAGATCAATGTACATTTAATAATATCATTCATACTATAACTACATTGGATATAATGTAATATACTGATCCCTTCCCACAGATCAAGGTATCTACATTTAATAACAATATCATTATTACTATATCTGCACTAGATATAATGCAATATACGGATTCCTTCCCACAGATCAATGTACATTTAATAACAACATCATTCATACTATAACTACATTGGATATAATGTAATATACTGATCCCTTCCCACAGATCAAGGTGCCTACATTTAGTAACAATATCAGTATTACTATATCTTCATTAGATATAATGTAATATACTAATCCCTGCCCACAGATCAATGTATAGTTAGTAGCGATATCATTATTACTATATCTACATTGCATATATAATGTAATATACTGAACCCTCCCCACAGATCAATGTACCTACATTTAACAACAATATCATTAGTACTACGTCCACATTGCATATAATGTAATATACTGATTCCTTCCCACAGATCAATGTACATTTAATAACAACATTATTCATACTATATCTACACTAGGTATAATCTAACATAGTGATTACATCCCACAGATCAATGTACATTTAATAACAACATCATTCATACTATCACTACATTGGATATAATGTAATATACTGATCCCTTCCCACAGATCAATGTACATATAATAGCCTCATCGTTATTACTATATCTGCATTAGGTATAATGTAATCTAGTGACTACATCCCACAGATCATGGTACGTTTAATAACACCATCATTCATGCTATAGCTAAATTGGATATAATGTAATATACTGCTCCCTTCCCACAGATCAAGGTATCTACATTTAATATCAATAGCATTATTACTATATCTACACTAGATATAATGCAATATACGGATTCCTTCCCAC
Source organism: Osmia lignaria lignaria (assembly GCF_051020975.1). NCBI lineage: Eukaryota > Metazoa > Arthropoda > Insecta > Hymenoptera > Megachilidae > Osmia > Osmia lignaria. Next base: position 2,992,636 of record NC_135035.1, read on the forward strand.
AGACCAATGTACATTTAATAACAATATGATTCATACTATATCTGCATTGGATATAATGTAATATACTGATTCCTTCCCGCAGAACAATGTACATTTAATAACACCATCATTCATACTATATCTACACGAGGTATAGTGTAATATAGTGATTACATCCCACAGATCAATGTACATATAACAACAACATCATTCATACTATATCTACATTGGATATAATGTAATATACTGATCCCTTCCCACAGGTCAATGTACATATAATAGCATAATCGTTATTGCTATATCTACATTAGGTATAATGTAACGTATTAACTACATCCTACAGATCATTGTACATTTAATAACATCATTCATGCTATAGCTAAATTAGATATAATGTAATATACTGATCCTTTCCCACAGATCATGGTAGCTACATTTAATAACATTATCATTAATACTATATCTACATGAGATATAAAGTAATATACTGATCCCTGCCCACGGTTCAATGTACCCATATTTAATAATAATATCATTAGTACTATATCCACATCATATATAATGTAATATACTGATTCCTTCCCACAGATCAATGTACATTAACAACAACATCATTCATGCTATAGCTAAATTGGATATAATGTAATATACTGATCCCTGCCCACAGATCAATGTACCTACATTTAATAACAATATCATTAGTACTATATCTACATTAGATATAATGTAATATACTGATCCCTGCCCACAGATCAATGTACCTACATTTAGTAACAATATCATTATTACTATATCTACATTAGATATAATGTAATATACTGATCCCTGCCCATAGTTCAATGTACCTATATTTAATAACAATATCATTAGTACTATATCCACATCACATATAATGTAATATACTGATCCCTTCCCACAGATCAATGTACATTTAGTAACACCATCATTCATACTATATCTACACTGGATATAATACAATATACGGATTCCTCCCCACAGATCAATGTACATTTTATAACAACATCATTCATACTATATCTACATTGGATATAATGTAATATACTGATCCCTTCCCATACGTCAATGTACATATAATAGCAAAATCGTTATTACTATATCTACATTAGGTATAATGTAATATACTGATCCCTGCTCACAGATCAATGTACCTATATTTAATAACAATATCCTTAGTACTATATCCACATTACACATAATGTAATATACTGATTCCTTCCCACAGATCAATGTACATTTAATAACAACAGCATTCATACTATATCAACACTAGGTATAATGTAATATAGTGATTACATCCCACAGATCAAGGTACATTCAATATCGATATCATTATTACTATATCTACATTAGATAAAATGTAATATACTGATCCCTGCCCACAGATCAATGTACATTTAACAACAACATCATTCGTACTATATCTACATTGGATATAATGTAATATACTGATCCCTTCCCACAGATCAATGTACCTACATTTAATAACAATATCCTTAGTACTATATCCACATTACACATAATGTAATATACTGATTCCTTCCCACAGAACAATGTACATTTAATAACCCCATCATTCATACTATATCTACACGAGGTATAATGTAATATAGTGATTACATCCCCCAGATCAATGTACATATAACAACAACATCATTCATACTATATCTACATTGGATATAATGTAATATACTGATCCCTTCCCAAAGGTCAATGTACATATAATAGCATAATCGTTATTACTATATCTACATTAGGTATAATGTAATGTATTAACTACATCCTACAGATCATTGTACATTTAATAACATCATTCATGCTATAGCTAAATTGGATATAATGTAATATACTGATCCTTTCCCACAGATCAAGGTAGCTACATTTAATAACATTATCATTAATACTATATCTACATGAGATATAATGTTATATACTAATCCCTGCCCACAGATCAATGTATATTTAATAGCGATATCATTATTACTATATCTACATTAGATATAATGTTATATACTGATCCCTGCCCACAGTTCAATGTACCTATACTTAATAACAATATCATTAGTACTATATCCACATCATATATAATGTAATATACCGATTCCTTCCCACAGATCAACGTAGATTTAATAACAACATCATTCATACTATATCAACACTAGGTATAATGTAATATAGTGATTACATCCCACAGATCAAGGTACATTTAATAACAACACCATTCATACTATATCCACATTGGATATAATGTATTATACTGATCCCTTCCCACAGATCAAGGTGCCTACATTTAGTAACAATATCATTAGTACTATATCTTCATTAGATATAATGTAATATACTAATCCCTGCCCAGAGATCAATGTATATTTAGTAGCGATATCATTATTACTATATCTACATTCGATATAATGTAATATACTGAACCCTCCCCACAGATCAATGTACCTACATTTAACAACAATATCATTAGTACTACGTCCACATTGCATATAATGTAATATACTGATTCCTTGCCACAGATCAGTGTACATTTAATAACAACATCATTCATTACATATCTATATTGGGTACAATGTAATATAGTGATTACATCCCACAGATCAATGTACATGTAATATCGATATCATTATTACTATATCTACATTAGATATAATGTAATATAGTGATCCCTGCCCATAGTTCAATGTACCTATATTTAATAACAATATCATTAGTACTATATCCACATCACATATAATGTAATATACTGATCCCTTCCCACAGATCAATGTACATTTAGTAACACCATCATTCATACTATATCTGCACTAGGTCTAATGTAACATAGTGATTACATCCCACAGATCAATGTACATTTAATAACAACATCATTCATACTATAACTACATTGGATATAATGTAATATACTGATCCCTCCCCACAGATGAATGTACATTTTATAACAACATCATTCATACTATATCTACACTAGGTAGAATGTAACATAGTGATTACATCCCACAGATCAATGTACACTTAAAAACAACATCATTCATACTATAACTACATTGGATATAATGTAATATACTGATCCCTTCCCACAGATCAAGGTATCTACATTTAATAACAATATCATTATTACTATATCTACACTAGATATAATGCAATATACGGATTCCTTCCCACAGATCAATGTACATTTAATAACAACATCATTCATACTATATCTGCATTGGATATAACGTAATATACTGATCCCTTCCCACAGGTCAATGTACATACAATAGCAAAATCGTTATTACTATATCCACATTAGGTATAATGTAATGTATTTACTACATCCAACAGATCATTGTACATTTAATAACATCATTCATGCTATAGCTAAATTGGATATAATGTAATATACTCACCCCTTCCCACAGATCAAGGTACCTACATTTAATAACAATATCATTATTACTACATCTACATTAGATATAAAGTAATATACTGATCCCTGCCCACGGTTCAATGTACCCATATTTAATAATAATATCATTAGTACTATATCCACATCATATATAATGTAATATACTGATTCCTTCCCACAGATCAATGTACATTAACAACAACATCATTCATGCTATAGCTAAATTGGATATAATGTAATATACTGATCCCTGCCCACAGATCAATGTACCTACATTTAATAACAATATCATTAGTACTATATCTACATTAGATATAATGTAATATACTGATCCCTGCCCACAGATCAATGTACCTACATTTAGTAACAATATCATTATTACTATATCTACATTAGATATAATGTAATATACTGATCCCTGCCCACCGGTCAATGTACATTTAATAACAACATCGTTCATACTATATCCACATTAGGTATAATGTAATATAGTGATTACGTCCCACGGATCAATGTACCTACATTTAGTAACAATATCCTTAGTACTATATCCACATTACACATAATGTAATATACTGATTCCTTCCCACAGATCAATGTACATTTAACAACAACATCATTCGTACTATATCTACACGAGGTATAATGTAATATAGTGATTACATCCCCCAGATCAATGTACATATAACAACAACATCATTCATACTATATCTACATTGGATATAATGTAATATACTGATCCCTTCCCAAAGGTCAATGTACATATAATAGCATAATCGTTATTACTATATCTACATTAGGTATAATGTAATGTATTAACTACATCCTACAGATCATTGTACATTTAATAACATCATTCATGCTATAGCTAAATTGGATATAATGTAATATACTGATCCTTTCCCACAGATCAAGGTAGCTACATTTAATAACATTATCATTAATACTATATCTACATGAGATATAATGTTATATACTAATCCCTGCCCACAGATCAATGTATATTTAATAGCGATATCATTATTACTATATCTACATTAGATATAATGTTATATACTGATCCCTGCCCACAGTTCAATGTACCTATACTTAATAACAATATCATTAGTACTATATCCACATCATATATAATGTAATATACCGATTCCTTCCCACAGATCAACGTAGATTTAATAACAACATCATTCATACTATATCAACACTAGGTATAATGTAATATAGTGATTACATCCCACAGATCAAGGTACATTTAATAACAACACCATTCATACTATATCCACATTGGATATAATGTATTATACTGATCCCTTCCCACAGATCAAGGTGCCTACATTTAGTAACAATATCATTAGTACTATATCTTCATTAGATATAATGTAATATACTAATCCCTGCCCAGAGATCAATGTATATTTAGTCGCGATATCATTATTACTATATCTACATTCGATATAATGTAATATACTGAACCCTCCCCACAGATCAATGTACCTACATTTAACAACAATATCATTAGTACTACGTCCACATTGCATATAATGTAATATACTGATTCCTTGCCACAGATCAGTGTACATTTAATAACAACATCATTCATTACATATCTATATTGGGTACAATGTAATATAGTGATTACATCCCACAGATCAATGTACATGTAATATCGATATCATTATTACTATATCTACATTAGATATAATGTAATATAGTGATCCCTGCCCATAGTTCAATGTACCTATATTTAATAACAATATCATTAGTACTATATCCACATCACATATAATGTAATATACTGATCCCTTCCCACAGATCAATGTACATTTAGTAACACCATCATTCATACTATATCTGCACTAGGTCTAATGTAACATAGTGATTACATCCCACAGATCAATGTACATTTAATAACAACATCATTCATACTATAACTACATTGGATATAATGTAATATACTGATCCCTCCCCACAGATGAATGTACATTTTATAACAACATCATTCATACTATATCTACACTAGGTAGAATGTAACATAGTGATTACATCCCACAGATCAATGTACACTTAAAAACAACATCATTCATACTATAACTACATTGGATATAATGTAATATACTGATCCCTTCCCACAGATCAAGGTATCTACATTTAATAACAATATCATTATTACTATATCTACACTAGATATAATGCAATATACGGATTCCTTCCCACAGATCAATGTACATTTAATAACAACATCATTCATACTATATCTGCATTGGATATAACGTAATATACTGATCCCTTCCCACAGGTCAATGTACATACAATAGCAAAATCGTTATTACTATATCCACATTAGGTATAATGTAATGTATTTACTACATCCAACAGATCATTGTACATTTAATAACATCATTCATGCTATAGCTAAATTGGATATAATGTAATATACTCACCCCTTCCCACAGATCAAGGTACCTACATTTAATAACAATATCATTATTACTACATCTACATTAGATATAAAGTAATATACTGATCCCTGCCCACGGTTCAATGTACCCATATTTAATAATAATATCATTAGTACTATATCCACATCATATATAATGTAATATACTGATTCCTTCCCACAGATCAATGTACATTAACAACAACATCATTCATGCTATAGCTAAATTGGATATAATGTAATATACTGATCCCTGCCCACAGATCAATGTACCTACATTTAATAACAATATCATTAGTACTATATCTACATTAGATATAATGTAATATACTGATCCCTGCCCACAGATCAATGTACCTACATTTAGTAACAATATCATTATTACTATATCTACATTAGATATAATGTAATATACTGATCCCTGCCCACCGGTCAATGTACATTTAATAACAACATCGTTCATACTATATCCACATTAGGTATAATGTAATATAGTGATTACGTCCCACGGATCAATGTACCTACATTTAGTAACAATATCCTTAGTACTATATCCACATTACACATAATGTAATATACTGATTCCTTCCCACAGATCAATGTACATTTAACAACAACATCATTCGTACTATATCTACACGAGGTATAATGTAATATAGTGATTACATCCCCCAGATCAATGTACATATAACAACAACATCATTCATACTATATCTACATTGGATATAATGTAATATACTGATCCCTTCCCAAAGGTCAATGTACATATAATAGCATAATCGTTATTACTATATCTACATTAGGTATAATGTAATGTATTAACTACATCCTACAGATCATTGTACATTTAATAACATCATTCATGCTATAGCTAAATTGGATATAATGTAATATACTGATCCCTTCCCATACGTCTATGTACATATAATAGCAAAATCGTTATTACTATATCTACATTAGGTATAATGTAATGTATTAACTACATCCTACAGATCATTGTACATTTAATATCATCATTCATGCTATAGCTAAATTGGATATAATGTAATATACTGATTCCTTCCCACAGATCAATGTACATTTAATAACAACACTATTCATACTATATCTACACTAGGTATAATGTAACGTGGTGATTACATCCCACAGATCAATGTACATTTAATAATATCATTCATACTATAACTACATTGGATATAATGTAATATACTGATCCCTTCCCACAGGTCAATGTACATATAATAGCATAATCGTTATTGCTATATCTACATTAGGTATAATGTAACGTATTAACTACATCCTACAGATCATTGTACATTTAATAACATCATTCATGCTATAGCTAAATTAGATATAATGTAATATACTGATCCTTTCCCACAGATCATGGTAGCTACATTTAATAACATTATCATTAATACTATATCTACATGAGATATAAAGTAATATACTGATCCCTGCCCACGGTTCAATGTACCCATATTTAATAATAATATCATTAGTACTATATCCACATCATATATAATGTAATATACTGATTCCTTCCCACAGATCAATGTACATTAACAACAACATCATTCATGCTATAGCTAAATTGGATATAATGTAATATACTGATCCCTGCCCACAGATCAATGTACCTACATTTAATAACAATATCATTAGTACTATATCTACATTAGATATAATGTAATATACTGATCCCTGCCCACAGATCAATGTACCTACATTTAGTAACAATATCATTATTACTATATCTACATTAGATATAATGTAATATACTGATCCCTGCCCATAGTTCAATGTACCTATATTTAATAACAATATCATTAGTACTATATCCACATCACATATAATGTAATATACTGATCCCTTCCCACAGATCAATGTACATTTAGTAACACCATCATTCATACTATATCTACACTGGATATAATACAATATACGGATTCCTCCCCACAGATCAATGTACATTTTATAACAACATCATTCATACTATATCTACATTGGATATAATGTAATATACTGATCCCTTCCCATACGTCAATGTACATATAATAGCAAAATCGTTATTACTATATCTACATTAGGTATAATGTAATATACTGATCCCTGCTCACAGATCAATGTACCTATATTTAATAACAATATCCTTAGTACTATATCCACATTACACATAATGTAATATACTGATTCCTTCCCACAGATCAATGTACATTTAATAACAACAGCATTCATACTATATCAACACTAGGTATAATGTAATATAGTGATTACATCCCACAGATCAAGATACATTCAATATCGATATCATTATTACTATATCTACATTAGATAAAATGTAATATACTGATCCCTGCCCACAGATCAATGTACATTTAACAACAACATCATTCGTACTATATCTACATTGGATATAATGTAATATACTGATCCCTTCCCACAGATCAATGTACCTACATTTAATAACAATATCCTTAGTACTATATCCACATTACACATAATGTAATATACTGATTCCTTCCCACAGAACAATGTACATTTAATAACCCCATCATTCATACTATATCTACACGAGGTATAATGTAATATAGTGATTACATCCCCCAGATCAATGTACATATAACAACAACATCATTCATACTATATCTACATTGGATATAATGTAATATACTGATCCCTTCCCAAAGGTCAATGTACATATAATAGCATAATCGTTATTACTATATCTACATTAGGTATAATGTAATGTATTAACTACATCCTACAGATCATTGTACATTTAATAACATCATTCATGCTATAGCTAAATTGGATATAATGTAATATACTGATCCTTTCCCACAGATCAAGGTAGCTACATTTAATAACATTATCATTAATACTATATCTACATGAGATATAATGTTATATACTAATCCCTGCCCACAGATCAATGTATATTTAATAGCGATATCATTATTACTATATCTACATTAGATATAATGTTATATACTGATCCCTGCCCACAGTTCAATGTACCTATACTTAATAACAATATCATTAGTACTATATCCACATCATATATAATGTAATATACCGATTCCTTCCCACAGATCAACGTAGATTTAATAACAACATCATTCATACTATATCAACACTAGGTATAATGTAATATAGTGATTACATCCCACAGATCAAGGTACATTTAATAACAACACCATTCATACTATATCCACATTGGATATAATGTATTATACTGATCCCTTCCCACAGATCAAGGTGCCTACATTTAGTAACAATATCATTAGTACTATATCTTCATTAGATATAATGTAATATACTAATCCCTGCCCAGAGATCAATGTATATTTAGTAGCGATATCATTATTACTATATCTACATTCGATATAATGTAATATACTGAACCCTCCCCACAGATCAATGTACCTACATTTAACAACAATATCATTAGTACTACGTCCACATTGCATATAATGTAATATACTGATTCCTTGCCACAGATCAGTGTACATTTAATAACAACATCATTCATTACATATCTATATTGGGTACAATGTAATATAGTGATTACATCCCACAGATCAATGTACATGTAATATCGATATCATTATTACTATATCTACATTAGATATAATGTAATATAGTGATCCCTGCCCATAGTTCAATGTACCTATATTTAATAACAATATCATTAGTACTATATCCACATCACATATAATGTAATATACTGATCCCTTCCCACAGATCAATGTACATTTAGTAACACCATCATTCATACTATATCTACACTAGGTATAATGTAACATAGTGATTACATCCCACAGATCAATGTACATTTAATAACAACATCATTCATACTATAACTACATTGGATATAATGTAATATACTGATCCCTCCCCACAGATCAATGTACATTTTATAACAACATCATTCATACTATATCTACACTAGGTAGAATGTAACATAGTGATTACATCCCACAGATCAATGTACACTTAAAAACAACATCATTCATACTATAACTACATTGGATATAATGTAATATACTGATCCCTTCCCACAGATCAAGGTATCTACATTTAATAACAATATCATTATTACTATATCTACACTAGATATAATGCAATATACGGATTCCTTCCCACAGATCAATGTACATTTAATAACAACATCATTCATACTATATCTGCATTGGATATAACGTAATATACTGATCCCTTCCCACAGGTCAATGTACATACAATAGCAAAATCGTTATTACTATATCCACATTAGGTATAATGTAATGTATTTACTACATCCAACAGATCATTGTACATTTAATAACATCATTCATGCTATAGCTAAATTGGATATAATGTAATATACTCACCCCTTCCCACAGATCAAGGTACCTACATTTAATAACAATATCATTATTACTACATCTACATTAGATATAAAGTAATATACTGATCCCTGCCCACGGTTCAATGTACCCATATTTAATAATAATATCATTAGTACTATATCCACATCATATATAATGTAATATACTGATTCCTTCCCACAGATCAATGTACATTAACAACAACATCATTCATGCTATAGCTAAATTGGATATAATGTAATATACTGATCCCTGCCCACAGATCAATGTACCTACATTTAATAACAATATCATTAGTACTATATCTACATTAGATATAATGTAATATACTGATCCCTGCCCACAGATCAATGTACCTACATTTAGTAACAATATCATTATTACTATATCTACATTAGATATAATGTAATATACTGATCCCTGCCCACCGGTCAATGTACATTTAATAACAACATCGTTCATACTATATCCACATTAGGTATAATGTAATATAGTGATTACGTCCCACGGATCAATGTACCTACATTTAGTAACAATATCCTTAGTACTATATCCACATTACACATAATGTAATATACTGATTCCTTCCCACAGATCAATGTACATTTAACAACAACATCATTCGTACTATATCTACACGAGGTATAATGTAATATAGTGATTACATCCCCCAGATCAATGTACATATAACAACAACATCATTCATACTATATCTACATTGGATATAATGTAATATACTGATCCCTTCCCAAAGGTCAATGTACATATAATAGCATAATCGTTATTACTATATCTACATTAGGTATAATGTAATGTATTAACTACATCCTACAGATCATTGTACATTTAATAACATCATTCATGCTATAGCTAAATTGGATATAATGTAATATACTGATCCCTTCCCATACGTCAATGTACATATAATAGCAAAATCGTTATTACTATATCTAGATTAGGTATAATGTAATATACTGATCCCGGCTCACAGATCAATGTACCTACATTTAATAACAATATCCTTAGTACTATATCCACATTACACATAATGTAATATACTGATTCCTTCCCACAGAACAATGTACATTTAATAACACCATCATTCATACTATATCTACACGAGGTATAATGTAATATAGTGATTACATCCCACAGATCAATGTACATATAATAATATCATTCATACTATAACTACATTGGATATAATGTAATATACTGATCCCTTCCCACAGATCAAGGTATCTACATTTAATAACAATATCATTATTACTATATCTGCACTAGATATAATGCAATATACGGATTCCTTCCCACAGATCAATGTACATTTAATAACAACATCATTCATACTATAACTACATTGGATATAATGTAATATACTGACCCCTTCCCACAGATCAAGGTGCCTACATTTAGTAACAATATCAGTATTACTATATCTTCATTAGATATAATGTAATATACTAATCCCTGCCCACAGATCAATGTATAGTTAGTAGCGATATCATTATTACTATATCTACATTGCATATATAATGTAATATACTGAACCCTCCCCACAGATCAATGTACCTACATTTAACAACAATATCATTAGTACTACGTCCACATTGCATATAATGTAATATACTGATTCCTTCCCACAGATCAATGTACATTTAATAACAACATTATTCATACTATATCTACACTAGGTAGAATGTAACATAGTGATTACATCCCACAGATCAATGTACACTTAAAAACAACATCATTAATACTATAACTACATTGGATATAATGTAATATACTGATCCCTTCCCACAGATCAAGGTATCTACATTTAATAACAATATCATTATTACTATATCTACACTAGATATAATGCAATATACGGATTCCTTCCCACAGATCAATGTACATTTAATAACAACATCATTCATACTATATCTGCATTGGATATAACGTAATATACTGATCCCTTCCCACAGGTCAATGTACATACAATAGCAAAATCGTTATTACTATATCCACATTAGGTATAATGTAATGTATTTACTACATCCAACAGATCATTGTACATTTAATAACATCATTCATGCTATAGCTAAATTGGATATAATGTAATATACTCACCCCTTCCCACAGATCAAGGTACCTACATTTAATAACAATATCATTATTACTACATCTACATTAGATATAAAGTAATATACTGATCCCTGCCCACGGTTCAATGTACCCATATTTAATAATAATATCATTAGTACTATATCCACATCATATATAATGTAATATACTGATTCCTTCCCACAGATCAATGTACATTAACAACAACATCATTCATGCTATAGCTAAATTGGATATAATGTAATATACTGATCCCTGCCCACAGATCAATGTACCTACATTTAATAACAATATCATTAGTACTATATCTACATTAGATATAATGTAATATACTGATCCCTGCCCACAGATCAATGTACCTACATTTAGTAACAATATCATTATTACTATATCTACATTAGATATAATGTAATATACTGATCCCTGCCCACCGGTCAATGTACATTTAATAACAACATCGTTCATACTATATCCACATTAGGTATAATGTAATATAGTGATTACGTCCCACAGATCAATGTACCTACATTTAGTAACAATATCCTTAGTACTATATCCACATTACACATAATGTAATATACTGATTCCTTCCCACAGATCAATGTACGTTTAACAACAACATCATTCGTACTATATCTACACGAGGTATAATGTAATATAGTGATTACATCCCCCAGATCAATGTACATATAACAACAACATCATTCATACTATATCTACATTGGATATAATGTAATATACTGATCCCTTCCCAAAGGTCAATGTACATATAATAGCATAATCGTTATTACTATATCTACATTAGGTATAATGTAATGTATTAACTACATCCTACAGATCATTGTACATTTAATAACATCATTCATGCTATAGCTAAATTGGATATAATGTAATATACTGATCCTTTCCCACAGATCAAGGTAGCTACATTTAATAACATCATCATTAATACTATATCTACATGAGATATAATGTTATATACTAATCCCTGCCCACAGATCAATGTATATTTAATAGCGATATCATTATTACTATATCTACATTAGATATAATGTTATATACTGATCCCTGCCCACAGTTCAATGTACCTATACTTAATAACAATATCATTAGTACTATATCCACATCATATATAATGTAATATACCGATTCCTTCCCACAGATCAACGTAGATTTAATAACAACATCATTCATACTATATCAACACTAGGTATAATGTAATATAGTGATTACATCCCACAGATCAAGGTACATTTAACAACATCATTCATACTATATCTACATTGGATATAATGTATTATACTGATCCCTTCCCACAGATCAAGGTGCCTACATTTAGTAACAATATCATTATTACTATATCTTCATTAGATATAATGTAATATACTAATCCCTGCCCACAGATCAATGTATATTTAGTAGCGATATCATTATTACTATATCTACATTGGATATAATGTAATATACTGAACCCTCCCCACAGATCAATGTACCTACATTTAACAACAATATCATTAGTACTACGTCCACATTGCATATAATGTAATATACTGATTCCTTGCCACAGATCAGTGTACATTTAATAACAACATCATTCATTACATATCTATTTTGGGTACAATGTAATATAGTGATTACATCCCACAGATCAATGTACATGTAATATCGATATCATTATTACTATATCTACATTAGATATAATGTAATATACTGATCCCTGCCCATAGTTCAATGTACCTATATTTAATAACAATATCATTAGTACTATATCCACATCACATATAATGTAATATACTGATCCCTTCCCACAGATCAATGTACATTTAGTAACACCATCATTCATACTATATCTACACTAGGTATAATGTAACATAGTGATTACATCCCACAGATCAATGTACATTTAATAACAACATCATTCATACCATAACTACATTGGATATAATGTAATATACTGATCCCTGCCCACTGATCAATGTACATTTTATAACAACATCATTCATACTATATCTACATTGGATATAATGTAATATACTGATCCCTTCCCATACGTCAATGTACATATAATAGCAAAATCGTTATTACTATATCTACATTAGGTATAATGTAATATACTGATCCCTGCTCACAGATCAATGTACCTATATTTAATAACAATATCCTTTGTACTATATCCACATTACACATAATGTAATATACTGATTCCTTCCCACAGATCAATGTACATTTAATAACAACAGCATTCATACTATATCAACACTAGGTATAATGTAATATAGTGATTACATCCCACAGATCAAGGTACATTCAATATCGATATCATTATTACTGTATCTACATTAGATAAAATGTAATATACTGATTCCTTCCCACAGATCAATGTACATTTAACAACAACATCATTCATACTATATCTACATTGGATATAATGTAATATACTGATCCCTTCCCACAGATCAATGTACCTACATTTAATAACAATATCCTTAGTACTATATCCACATTACACATAATGTAATATACTGATTCCTTCCCACAGATCAATGTACATTTAACAACAACATCATTCATACTATATCTACAATGGATATAATGTAATATACTGATCCCTGCCCATAGTTCAATGTACCTATATTTAATAACAATATCATTAGTACTATATCCACATCACATATAATGTAATATACTGATTCCTTCTCACAGATCAATGTACATTTAATAACAACATTATTCATACTATATCTACACTAGGTAGAATGTAACATAGTGATTACATCCCACAGATCAATGTACACTTAAAAACAACATCATTCATACTATAACTACATTGGATATAATGTAATATACTGATCCCTTCCCACAGATCAAGGTATCTACATTTAATAACAATATCATTATTACTATATCTACACTAGATATAATGCAATACACGGATTCCTTCCCACAGATCAATGTACATTTAATAACAACATCATTCATACTATATCTGCATTGGATATAACGTAATATACTGATCCCTTCCCACAGATCAATGTACATTTAGTAACACCATCATTCATACTATATCTACACTGGATATAATACAATATACGGATTCCTCCCCACAGATCAATGTACATTTTATAACAACATTATTCATACTATATCTACATTGGATATAATGTAATATACTGATCCCTTCCCATACGTCAATGTTCATATAATAGCAAAATCGTTATTACTATATCTACACTAGGTATAATGTAATATGCTGATCCCTGCTCACAGATCAATGTACCTATATTTAATAACAATATCCTTAGTACTATATCCACATTACACATAATGTAATATACTGATTCCTTCCCACAGATCAATGTACATTTAATAACAACAGCATTCATACTATATCAACGCTAGGTATAATGTAATATAGTGATTACATCCCACAGATCAAAGTACATTCAATATCGATATCATTATTACTATATCTACATTAGATAAAATGTAATATACCGATCCCTTCCCACAGATCAATGTATATTTAGTAGCGATATCATTATTACTATATCTACATTGGATACAATGTAATATACTGAACCCTCCCCACAGATCAATGTACCTACATTTAACAACAATATCATTAATACCACGTCCACATTGCATATAATGTAATATGCTGATTCCTTGCCGCAGATCAGTGTACATTTAATAACAACATGATTCATTACATATCTACATTGGGTACAATGTAATATAGTGATTACATCCCACAGAACAATGTACATGTAATATCGATATCATTACTACTATATCTACATTAGATATAATGTAATATACTGATCCCTGCCCATAGTTCAATGTACCTATATTTAATAACAATATCATTAGTACTATATCCACATCACATATAATGTAATATACTGATTCCTTCCCACAGATCAACGTAGATTTGATAACAACACCATTCATACTATATCAATACTAGGCATAATGTAATATAGTGATTACATCCCAGAGATCAAGGTACATTTAATAACAACATCATTCATACTATATCTACATTGGATACAATGTAATATACTGATCCCTTCCCAAACGTCAATGTACATATAATAGCAAAATCGTTATTACTATATCTACACTAGGTATAATGTGATGTAGTGACTACATCCCACAGCTCGTTTTACATTTAATAAAAACATCATTCATGGTATAGCTAAATTGGATATAATGTTATATACTGATCCATTCCCACAGATCAAGGTACCTACATTTAATAACAATATCATTATTACTACATCTACATTAGATATAAAGTAATATACTGATCCCTGCCCAAAGTTCAATGTACCTGTACTTAATAACAATATCATTAGTACTGTATCCACATCATATGTAATGTAATATACTGATTCCTTCCCTCAGATGAACGTAGATTTAATAACAACATCATTCATACTATATCAGCACTAGGTATAATGTAATATAGTGATTACATCCCACAGATCAAGGTACATTTAATAACAACATCGTTCATACTATATCTACATTGGATATAATGTAATATACTGATCCCTTCCCACAGATCAATGTACATTTAGTAACACCATCATTCATTCTATATCTACACTGGATATAATACAATATACGGATTCCTCCCCACAGATCAATGTACATTTTATAACAACATCATTCATACTATATCTACATTGGATATAATGTAATATACTGATCCCTTCCCAAACGTCAATGTACATATAATAGCAAAATCGTTATTACTATATCTACACTAGGTATAATGTAATATAGTGATTACATCCCACAGATCAAGGTACATTCAATATCGATATCATTATTACTATATCTACATTAGATAAAATGTAATATACTGATCCCTTCCCACAGATCAAGGTGCCTATATTTAACAACAATATCATTAGTACTACATCATTAGTACTATTACATTGCATATAATGTAATATACTGATTCCTTGCCACAGATCAGTGTACGTTTAGTAACAACATCATTCATTACATATCTATATTGGGTACAATGTAATATAGTGATTACATCCCACAGATCAATGTACATGTAATATCGATATCATTATTACTATATCTACATTAGATATAATGTAATATACTGATCCCTGCCCACAGTTCAATGTAACTATACTCAATAACAATATCATTAGGACTATATCCACATCATATATAATGTAATATACTGATTCCTTCCCAAGTATCAATGTACATATAATCGCAATATCATTATTAGTTACTATATCTACATCGGTTGTAACGCAATATACTGATTCCTTCCCACAGATCAATGTACATTTAATAGCAATATCATTAGTACTATATCTACATCCGATATAATGTAATATACTGATTCATTCCCACAGATCAATATACCTTTAATAACCATATCATTAGTACTATATCTACATTCGATATAATGTAATATACTGATTCATTCCCACAGACCAATGCACCTTTAATAACAATATCATTAGTACTCAATCTACATTCGATATAATGTAATATACTGATTCATTCCCACAGATCAATATATTTAATAACCATATCAGTAGTACTATATCTACATTCGATATAATGTAATATATTGATTCATTCCCACAGATCAATATACCTTTAATAACCATACCATTAGTACTATATCTACATTCGATATAATGTAATATACTGATTCATTCCCACAGACCAATGCACCTTTAATAACAATATCATTAGTACTCAATCTACATTCGATATAATGTAATATACTGATTCATTCCCACAGATCAATATATTTAATAACCATATCAGTAGTACTATATCTACATTCGATATAATGTAATATACTGATTCATTCCCACTGATCAATGTACATTTAATAACAACATCATTAGTAGTATATCTACATTACATACGTAATGTACAGTTAATAACAATATTATTATCACCGTATCTACATTAGATATAATGCAATATACTGATTGATCCCCAAAGATCAATGTACATTTCATAACAATATCATTAGTACTAAATCTACATTCGATATAATGTAATATACTGATTCATTCCCACAGATCAATGTACATTTAATAACCATATCATTAGTACCATACCTACATTAGATATGTAATGTACATTTAATAACAATATCATTATTACTATATCTACATTAGGTATAATGTCATATACAGATTTATTCCCACAGATCAATATACCTTTAATAACCATATCATTAGTACTATATCTACATTAGATATAATGTAATATACTGATTCATTCCCGCAGATCAATGTGCCTTTAATAACAATATCATTAGCACTATATCTACATTCGATATAATGTAATATACTGATTCATTCCCACAGACCAATGCACCATTAATAACAATATCATTAGCACTATATCTACATTCGATATAACGTAATATACTGATTCATTCCCACAGATATGTACATATAATAACCATATCATAAGTACCATACCTACATTCGATATAATGTAATATACCGATGGATTCCCACAGATCAATGTACATTTAATAACCATATCATTAGTACCATATCTACATTAGATATGTAATGTACATTTAATAACAATATCATTATTACTATATCTACATTAGGTATAATGTAATATACTGATCCCTGCCCACAGATCAATGTATCTACATTTAATAACAATATCATTAGTACTACGTCCACATTACATATAATGCAGTATACTGATTCCTTCTCACAGATCAGTGTAGATTTGATAACAACATCCTTCATACTATATCAACACGGGGTATAATGTAATATACTGATCCCTTCCCACAGACCAAGGTGCCTACATTTAGTAACAATATCATTATCACTATATCTACATTAGATATAATGTGATATACTGATCCCTGCCCACCGGTCAATGTACATTTAATAACAACATCGTTCATACTATATCCACATTAGGTATAATGTAATATAGTGATTACGTCCACAGATCAATGTAACTACATTTAATAACAATATCCTTAGTACTATATCCACATTACACATAATGTAATATACTGATTCCTTCCCACAGATCAATGTACATTTAACAACAACATCATTCATACTATATCTACAATGGATATAATGTAATATACTGATCCCTTCCCACAGATCAATGTACCTACATTTAATAACAATATCCTTAGTACTATATCCACATTACACATAATGTAATATACTGATTCCTTCCCACAGATCAATGTACATTTAACAACAACATCATTCATACTATATCTACAATGGATATAATGTAATATACTGATCCCTGCCCATAGTTCAATGTACCTATATTTAATAACAATATCATTAGTACTATATCCACATCACATATAATGTAATATACTGATCCCTTCCCACAGATCAATGTACCTATATTTAATAACAATATCCTTAGTACTATATCCACATTACACGTAATGTAATATACTGATTCCTTCCCACAGATCAATGTACATTTAATAACAACAGCATTCATACTATATCAACACTAGTATAATGTAATATAGTGATTACATCCCACAGATCAAGGTACATTCAATATCGATATCATTATTACTATATCTACATTAGATAAAATGTAATATACTGATCCCTTCCCACAGATCAAGGTGCCTACATTTAGTAACAATATCATTATTACTATATCTACATTAGATATAATGTAATATACTGATCCCTGCCCACCGGTCAATGTACATTTAATAACAACATCGTTCATACTATATCCACATTAGGTATAATGTAATATAGTGATTACGTCTCACAGATCAATGTACCTATATTTAATAACAACATCATTAGTACTATATCCACATCACATATAATGTAATATACTGATTCCTTCTCACAGATCAATGTACATTTAATAACAACATTATTCATACTATATCTACACTAGGTAGAATGTAACATAGTGATTACATCCCACAGATCAATGTACATTTAATAACAACATCATTCATACTATATCTGCATTGGATATAACGTAATATACTGATCCCTTCCCACAGGTCAATGTACATACAATAGCAAAATCGTTATTACTATATCCACATTAGGTATAATGTAATGTATTTACTACATCCAACAGATCATTGTACATTTAATAACATCATTCATGCTATAGCTAAATTGGATATAATGTAATATACTCACCCCTTCCCACAGATCAAGGTACCTACATTTAATAACAATATCATTATTACTACATCTACATTAGATATAAAGTAATATACTGATCTCGGACCACAGTTCAATGTACCTATATTTAATAATAATATCATTAGTACTATATCCACATCATATATAATGTAATATACTGATTCCTTCCCACAGATCAATGTACATATAATAGCAATATCGTTATTACTATATCAACATCAGATATGTAAGATACATTTAAAAACAAATCATTATTACTACATCTACGTCGGTTATAACGAAATGTACTGATTCCTTCCCAAGGATCAATGTACATATAATCGCAATATCATTATTAGTTACTATATCTACATCGGTTGTAACGCAATATTCTGATTCCTTCCCACAGATCAATGTACATTTAATAGCTGTATCATTAGTACTACAGTAATGCTTCGAAATAAGCAAGTGGTCTCTGCTTCGAAATAAGCAAGTCGCTATCCCCTCTTCTTTGTTTGAAGTCGCCCGCAAAGTGAGAGGTACGAGAAACGAGTGAGAGGTCCATCAAAGCGCGAAGCCGATGTTTAGGGTAATAAATTTCACGCTCGACTGAGCAGTGACATCGGTCAGTAGAAGAAGGATGGATAAATATATAATGCTTTCTCAGTCTGGTATATTTGCTTCGAAATAAAGCATAGTGCGAGAATGAGAGGGCATGTTATATTCTATCCTTGTCCAAAAAATAACATCGATGCTCGACCGATCACTTTATGATTTGTTTCAAGAACAAAGTCAAGCCGAATAGGTACCTGCTTCGAAATAAGCAACTGTTCGGTCCCGAGCCACTTGCTTATTTCGAAGCATTACTGTATATCTACATTAGATATAATATAATATACTGATCCCTTCGCACAGATCACGGTACCTACATTTAATAACAATATCATTAGTACTACGTCCACATTACATATAATGTAGTATACTGATTCCTTCTCACAGATCAGTGTAGATTTAATAACAACATCCTTCATACTATATCAACACTAGGTATAATGTAATATACTGATCCCTTCCCACAGACCAAGGTGCCTACATTTAGTAACAATATCATTATTACTGTATCTACATTAGATATAATGTAATATACTGATCCCTGCCCAACGGTCAATGTACATTTAATAACAACATCGTTCATACTATATCCACATTAGGTATAATGTAATATAGTGATTACGTCCGACAGATCAATGTACCTACATTTAATAACAATATCCTTAGTACTATATCCACATTACACATAATGTAATATACTGATTCCTTCCCACAGATCAATGTACATTTAACAACAACATCATTCATACTATATCTACAATGGATATAATGTAATATACTGATCCCTGCCCATAGTTCAATGTACCTATATTTAATAACAATATCATTAGTACTATATCCACATCACATATAATGTAATATACTGATTCCTTCCCACAGATCAATGTACATTTAATAACAACATCATTCATACTATAACTACATTGGATATAATGTAATATACTGATCCCTTCCCACAGATCAATGTACATATAATAGCAACATCGTTATTACTATATCTGCATAAGGTATAATGTAATCTAGTGACTACATCCCACAGATCATTGTACGTTAAATAACACCATCATTCATGCTATAGCTAAATTGGATATAAAGTAATATACTGATCCCTTCCCACAGACCAAGGTGCCTACATTTAGTAACAATATCATTATTACGATATCTACATTAGATATAATGTAATATACTGATCCCTGCCCACCGGTCAATGTACATTTAATAACAACATCATTCATACTATATCTACACGAGGTATAATGTAATATAGTGATTACGTCCCACAGATCAATGTACATATAACAACAACATCATTCATACTATATCTACATTGGATATAATGTAATATACTGATCCCTTCCCACAGGTCAATGTACATACAATAGCAAAATCGTTATTACTATATCTACATTAGGTATAATGTAATGTATTCACTACATCCTACAGATCATTGTACATTTAATAACATCATTCATGCTTTAGCTAAGTTGGATATAATGTAATATACTGATCCCTTCCCACAGATCAAGGTAGCTACATTTAATAACATTATCATTAATACTATATCTACATGAGATATAATGTTATATACTAATCCCTGCCCACAGATCAATGTATATTTAATAGCGATATCATTATTACTATATCTACATTAGATATAATGTTATGTACTGATCCCTGCCCACAGTTAAATGTACCTATACTTAATAACAATATCATTAGAACTATATCCACATCATAAATAATGTAATATACTGATTCCTTCCCACAGATCAACGTAGATTTAATAACAACATCATTCATACTATATCAATACTAGGTATAATGTAATATAGTGATTACATCCCAGAGATCAAGGTACATTTAATAACAACATCATTCATACTATATCTACATTGGATATAATGTAATATACTGATCCCTTCCCATACGTCAATGTACATATAATAGCAAAATCGTTATTACTATATCTACACTAGGTATAATGTAATATGCTGATCCCTTCCCACAGGTCAATGTACATACAATAGCAAAATCGTTATTACTATATCTACATTAGGTATAATGTAATGTATTCACTACATCCTACAGATCATTGTACATTTAATAACATCATTCATGCTTTAGCTAAGTTGGATATAATGAAATATACTGATCCCTTCCCACAGATCAAGGTAGCTACATTTAATAACATTATCATTAATAATATATCTACATGAGATATAATGTTATATACTAATCCCTGCCCACAGATCAATGTATATTTAATAGCGATATCATTATTACTATATCTACATTAGATATAATGTTATGTACTGATCCCTGCCCACAGTTAAATGTACCTATACTTAATAACAATATCATTAGAACTATATCCACATCATAAATAATGTAATATACTGATTCCTTCCCACAGATCAACGTAGATTTAATAACAACATCATTCATACTATATCAATACTAGGTATAATGTAATATAGTGATTACATCCCAGAGATCAAGGTACATTTAATAACAACATCATTCATACTATATCTACATTGGATACAATGTGTTATACTGATCCCTTCCCGCAGACTAGTGTACATATAATAGCAAAATCGTCATTTCTATATCTACATTAGGTATAATGTAATGTAGTGACTACATCCCACAGCTCATTTTACATTGAATAAAAACATCATTCATGGTATAGCTAAATTGGATATAATGTAATATACTGATCCATTCCCACAGATCAAGGTACCTACATTTAATAACAATAACATTATTACTACATCTACATTAGATATAAAGTAATATACTGATCCCTGCCCACAGTTCAATGTACCTATACTTAATAACAATATCATTAGTACTATATCCACATCATATGTAATGTAATATACTGATTCCTTCCCACAGATCAACGTGGATTTAATAACAACATCATCCATACTATATCAGCACTAGGTATAATGAAATATAGTGATTACTTCCCACAGATCAAGGTACATGTAATAACAGCATCGTTCATACTATATCTACATTAGATATAATGTAATATACTGATCCCTTCCCACAGATCAATGTACATTTAGTAACACCATCATTCATACTATATCTACACTGGATATAATACAATATACGGATTCCTCCCCACAGATCAATGTACATTTTATAACAACATTATTCATACTATATCTACATTGGATATAATGTAATATACTGATCCCTTCCCATACGTCAATGTTCATATAATAGCAAAATCGTTATTACTATATCTACACTAGGTATAATGTAATATGCTGATCCCTGCTCACAGATCAATGTACCTATATTTAATAACAATATCCTTAGTACTATATCCACATTACACATAATGTAATATACTGATTCCTTCCCACAGATCAATGTACATTTAATAACAACAGCATTCATACTATATCAACGCTAGGTATAATGTAATATAGTGATTACATCCCACAGATCAAAGTACATTCAATATCGATATCATTATTACTATATCTACATTGGATACAATGTAATATACTGAACCCTCCCCACAGATCAATGTACCTACATTTAACAACAATATCATTAATACCACGTCCACATTGCATATAATGTAATATGCTGATTCCTTGCCGCAGATCAGTGTACATTTAATAACAACATGATTCATTACATATCTACATTGGGTACAATGTAATATAGTGATTACATCCCACAGAACAATGTACATGTAATATCGATATCATTACTACTATATCTACATTAGATATAATGTAATATACTGATCCCTGCCCATAGTTCAATGTACCTATATTTAATAACAATATCATTAGTACTATATCCACATCACATATAATGTAATATACTGATTCCTTCCCACAGACCAATGTACATATAATAGCAATATCGTTATTACTATATCAACATCGGATATGTAATATACATTTAAAAACAAATCATTATTACTATATCAACGTCGGTTATAACGAAATGTACTGATTCCTTCCCAAGTATCAATGTACATATAATCGCAATATCATTATTAGTTACTATATCTACATCGGTTGTAACGCAATATACTGATTCCTTCCCACAGATCAATGTACATTTAATAGCAATATCATTAGTACTATATCTACATCCGATATAATGTAATATA
This sequence comes from Osmia lignaria lignaria, assembly GCF_051020975.1. Classification (NCBI taxonomy): domain Eukaryota; kingdom Metazoa; phylum Arthropoda; class Insecta; order Hymenoptera; family Megachilidae; genus Osmia; species Osmia lignaria. Next base: position 3,017,882 of record NC_135035.1, read on the forward strand.
CTGATTCATTCCCACAGATCAATATACCTTTAATAACCATATCATTAGTACTATATCTACATTCGATATAATGTAATATACTGATTCATTCCCACAGACCAATGCACCTTTAATAACAATATCATTAGTACTCAATCTACATTCGATATAATGTAATATACTGATTCATTCCCACAGATCAATATATTTAATAACCATATCAGTAGTACTATATCTACATTCGATATAATGTAATATATTGATTCATTCCCACAGATCAATATACCTTTAATAGCCATACCATTAGTACTATATCTACATTCGATATAATGTAATATACTGATTCATTCCCACAGACCAATGCACCTTTAATAACAATATCATTAGTACTCAATCTACATTCGATATAATGTAATATACTGATTCATTCCCACAGATCAATATATTTAATAACCATATCAGTAGTACTATATCTACATTCGATATAATGTAATATACTGATTCATTCCCACAGATCAATGTACATTTAATAACCATATCATTAGTACCATACCTACATTAGATATGTAATGTACATTTAATAACAATATCATTATTACTATATCTACATTAGGTATAATGTCATATACAGATTTATTCCCACAGATCAATATACCTTTAATAACCATATCATTAGTACTATATCTACATTAGATATAATGTAATATACTGATTCATTCCCGCAGATCAATGTGCCTTTAATAACAATATCATTAGCACTATATCTACATTCGATATAATGTAATATACTGATTCATTCCCACAGACCAATGCACCATTAATAACAATATCATTAGCACTATATCTACATTCGATATAACGTAATATACTGATTCATTCCCACAGATATGTACATATAATAACCATATCATAAGTACCATACCTACATTCGATATAATGTAATATACCGATGGATTCCCACAGATCAATGTACATTTAATAACCATATCATTAGTACCATATCTACATTAGATATGTAATGTACATTTAATAACAATATCATTATTACTATATCTACATTAGGTATAATGTCATATACTGATCCCTGCCCACAGATCAATGTACCTACATTTAATAACAATATCATTAGTACTACGTCCACATTACATATAATGTAGTATACTGATTCCTTCTCACAGATCAGTGTAGATTTAATAACAACATCCTTCATACTATATCAACACTAGGTATAATGTAATATACTGATCCCTTCCCACAGATCAAGGTGCCTACATTTAGTAACAACATCATTATTACTATATCTACATTAGATATAATGTAATATCCTGATCCCTGCCCACCGGTCAATGTACATTTAATAACCATATCATTAGTACCATATCTACATTAGATATGTAATGTACATTTAATAACAATATCATTATTACTATATCTACATTAGGTATAATGTAATATACTGATCCCTGCCCACAGATCAATGTATCTACATTTAATAACAATATCATTAGTACTACGTCCACATTACATATAATGCAGTATACTGATTCCTTCTCACAGATCAGTGTAGATTTGATAACAACATCCTTCATACTATATCAACACGGGGTATAATGTAATATACTGATCCCTTCCCACAGACCAAGGTGCCTACATTTAGTAACAATATCATTATCACTATATCCACATTACACATAATGTAATATACTGATTCCTTCCCACAGATCAATGTACATTTAACAACAACATCATTCATACTATATCTACAATGGATATAATGTAATATACTGATCCCTTCCCACAGATCAATGTACCTACATTTAATAACAATATCCTTAGTACTATATCCACATTACACATAATGTAATATACTGATTCCTTCCCACAGATCAATGTACATTTAACAACAACATCATTCATACTATATCTACAATGGATATAATGTAATATACTGATCCCTGCCCATAGTTCAATGTACCTATATTTAATAACAATATCATTAGTACTATATCCACATCACATATAATGTAATATACTGATCCCTTCCCACAGATCAATGTACCTATATTTAATAACAATATCCTTAGTACTATATCCACATTACACGTAATGTAATATACTGATTCCTTCCCACAGATCAATGTACATTTAATAACAACAGCATTCATACTATATCAACACTAGTATAATGTAATATAGTGATTACATCCCACAGATCAAGGTACATTCAATATCGATATCATTATTACTATATCTACATTAGATAAAATGTAATATACTGATCCCTTCCCACAGATCAAGGTGCCTACATTTAGTAACAATATCATTATTACTATATCTACATTAGATATAATGTAATATACTGATCCCTGCCCACCGGTCAATGTACATTTAATAACAACATCGTTCATACTATATCCACATTAGGTATAATGTAATATAGTGATTACGTCTCACAGATCAATGTACCTATATTTAATAACAACATCATTAGTACTATATCCACATCACATATAATGTAATATACTGATTCCTTCTCACAGATCAATGTACATTTAATAACAACATTATTCATACTATATCTACACTAGGTAGAATGTAACATAGTGATTACATCCCACAGATCAATGTACATTTAATAACAACATCATTCATACTATATCTGCATTGGATATAACGTAATATACTGATCCCTTCCCACAGGTCAATGTACATACAATAGCAAAATCGTTATTACTATATCCACATTAGGTATAATGTAATGTATTTACTACATCCAACAGATCATTGTACATTTAATAACATCATTCATGCTATAGCTAAATTGGATATAATGTAATATACTCACCCCTTCCCACAGATCAAGGTACCTGCATTTAATAACAATATCATTATTACTACATCGACATTAGATATAAAGTAATATACTGATCCCTGCCCACAGATCAATGTACCTACATTTAATAACAATATCATTAGTACTATATCTACATTAGATATAATGTAATATACTGATCCCTGCCCACAGATCAATGTACCTACATTTAGTAACAATATCATTATTACTATATCTACATTAGATATAATGTAATATACTGATCCCTGCCCACCGGTCAATGTACATTTAATAACAACATCGTTCATACTATATCCACATTAGGTATAATGTAATATAGTGATTACGTCCCACAGATCAATGTACCTACATTTAACAACAATATCATTAGTACTACGTCCACATTGCATATAATGTAATATACTGATTCCTTGCCACAGATCAGTGTACATTTAATAACAACATCATTCATTACATATCTATTTTGGGTACAATGTAATATAGTGATTACATCCCACAGATCAATGTACATGTAATATCGATATCATTATTACTATATCTACATTAGATATAATGTAATATACTGATCCCTGCCCATAGTTCAATGTACCTATATTTAATAACAATATCATTAGTACTATATCCACATCACATATAATGTAATATACTGATCCCTTCCCACAGATCAATGTACATTTAGTAACACCATCATTCATACTATATCTACACTAGGTATAATGTAACATAGTGATTACATCCCACAGATCAATGTACATTTAATAACAACATCATTCATACTATAACTACATTGGATATAATGTAATATACTGATCCCTGCCCACTGATCAATGTACATTTTATAACAACATCATTCATACTATATCTACATTGGATATAATGTAATATACTTATCCCTTCCCACAGGTCAATGTACATATAATAGCAAAATCGTTATTACTATATCTACATTAGGTATAATGTGATATACTGATCCCTGCTCACAGATCAATGTACCTATATTTAATAACCAGATCCTTAGTACTATATCCACATTACACATAATGTAATATACTGATTCCTTCCCACAGATCAATGTACATTTAATAACAACAGCATTCATACTATATCAACACTAGGTATAATGTAATATAGTGATTACATCCCACAGATCAAGGTACATTCAATATCAATATCATTATTACTGTATCTACATTAGATAAAATGTAATATACTGATTCCTTCCCACAGATCAATGTACATTTAACAACAACATCATTCATACTATATCTACATTGGATATAATGTAATATACTGATCCCTTCCCACAGATCAATGTACCTACATTTAATAACAATATCCTTAGTACTATATCCACATTACACATAATGTAATATACTGATTCCTTCCCACAGAACAATGTACATTTAATAACACCATCATTCATACTATATCTACACGAGGTATAATGTAATATAGTGATTACATCCCACAGATCAATGTACATATAACAACAACATCATTCATACTATATCTACATTGGATATAATGTAATATACTTATCCCTTCCCACAGGTCAATGTACATATAATAGCATAATCGTTATTACTATATCTACATTAGGTATAATGTAATGTATTAACTACATCCTACAGATCATTGTACATTTAATATCATCATTCATGCTATAGCTAAATTGGATATAATGTAGTATACCGATTCCTTCTCTCAGATCAGTGTAGATTTAATAACAACATCCTTCATACTATATCAACACTAGGTATAATGTAATATACTGATCCCTTCCCACAGACCAAGGCGCCTACATTTAGTAACAATATCATTATTACTATATCTACATTAGATATAATGTAATATACTGATCCCTGCCCACCGGTCAATGTACATTTAATAACAACATCGTTCATACTATATCCACATTAGGTATAATGTAATATAGTGATTACGTCCCACAGATCAATGTACCTACATTTAATAACAATATCCTTAGTACTATATCCACATTACACATAATGTAATATACTGATTCCTTCCCACAGATCAATGTACATTTAACAACGACATCATTCGTACTATATCTACATTGGATATAATGTAATATACTGATCCCTTCCCACAGATCAATGTACCTACATTTAATAACAATATCCTTAGTACTATATCCACATCACACATAATGTAATATACTGATTCCTTCCCACAGAACAATGTACATTTAATAACCCCATCATTCATACTATATCTACACGAGGTATAATGTAATATAGTGATTACATCCCCCAGATCAATGTACATATAACAACAACATCATTCATACTATATCTACATTGGATATAATGTAATATACTGATCCCTTCCCACAGGTCAATGTACATATAATAGTATAATTGTTATTACTATATCTACATTAGGTATAATGTAATGTATTTACTACATCCTACAGATCATTGTACATTTAATAACATCATTCATGCTATAGCTAAATTGGCTATAATGTAATATACTCACCCCTTCCCACAGATCAAGGTACCTACATTTAATAACAATATCATTATTACTACATCTACATTAGATATAAAGTAATATACTGATCCCTGCCCACAGTTCAATGTACCTATATTTAATAATAATATCATTAGTACTATATCCACATCATATATAATGTAATATACTGATTCCTTCCCACAGATCAATGTACATTAACAACAACATCATTCATGCTATAGCTAAATTGGATATAATGTAATATACTGATCCCTGCCCACCGGTCAATGTACATTTAATAACAACATCGTTCATACTATATCCACATTAGGTATAATGTAATATAGTGATTACGTCCCACAGATCAATGTACCTACATTTAATAACAATATCCTTAGTACTATACCCACATTACACATAATGTAATATACTGATTCCTTCCCACAGATCAATGTACATTTAACAACAACATCATTCATACTATATCTACAATGGATATAATGTAATATACTGATCCCTGCCCATAGTTCAATGTACCTATATTTAATAACAATATCATTAGTACTATATCCACATCACATATAATGTAATATACTGATTCCTTCCCACAGATCAATGTACATTTAATAACAACCTTATTCATACTATATCTACAGTAGGTATAATGTAACATAGTGATTACATCCCACAGATCAATGTACACTTAAAAACAACATCATTCATACTATAACTACATTGGATATAATGTAATATACTGATCCCTTCCCACAGATCAAGGTATCTACATTTAATAACAACATCATTCATACTATATCTTCATTGGATATAATGTAATGTATTTACTACATCCTACAGATCATTGTACATTTAATAAGATCATTCATGCTATAGCTAAATTGGATATAATGTAATATACTCACCCCTTCCCACAGATCAAGGTAACTACATTTAATAACAATATCATTATTACTACATCTACATTAGATATAATGCAATATACGGATTCCTTCCCACAGATCAATGTACATTTAATAACAACATCATTCATACTATAACTACATTGGATATAATGTAATATACTGATCCCTTCCCACAGATCAATGTACCTACATTTAATAACAATATCATTAGTACTACGTCCACATTACATATAATGTAGTATACTGATTCCTTCTCACAGGTCAGTGTAGATTTAATAACAACATCCTTCATACTATATCAACACTAGGTATAATGTAATATACTGATCCCTGCCCACCGGTCAATGTACATTTAATAACAACATCGTTCATACTATATCCACATTAGGTATAATGTAACATAGTGATTACGTCCCACAGATCAATGTACACTTAATAACAACATCATTCATACTATGACTACATTGGATATAATGTAATATACTGATCCCTTCCCACAGATTAAGGTATCTACATTTAATAACAATATCATTATTACTATATCTACACTAGATATGATGCAATATACGGATTCCTTCCCACAGATCAATGTACATTTAATAACAACATCATTCATACTATATCTGCATTGGATATAATGTAATATACTGATCCCTTCCCACAGGTCAATGTACATACAATAGCAAAATCGTTATTACTATATCTACATTAGGTATAATGTAATGTATTTACTACATCCTACAGATCATTGTACATTTAATAACATCATTCATGCTATAGCTAAATTGGATATAATGTAATATACTCACCCCTTCCCACAGATCAAGGTACCTACATTTAATAACAATATCATTATTACTACATCTACATTAGATATAAAGTAATATACTGATCCCTGCCCACAGTTCAATGTACCTATATTTAATAATAATATCATTAGTACTATATCCACATCATATATAATGTAATATACTGATTCCTTCCCACAGATCAATGTACATTAACAACAACATCATTCATGCTATAGCTAAATTGGATATAATGTAATATACTGATCCCTGCCCACAGATCAATGTACCTACATTTAATAACAATATCATTAGTACTATATCTACATTAGATATAATGTAATATACTGATCCCTTCCCACAGATCAATGTACATATAATAGCAACATCGTTATTACTATATCTGCATAAGGTATAATGTAATCTAGTGACTACATCCCACAGATCATTGTACGTTAAATAACACCATCATTCATGCTATAGCTAAATTGGATATAAAGTAATATACTGATCCCTTCCCACAGACCAAGGTGCCTACATTTAGTAACAATATCATTATTACGATATCTACATTAGATATAATGTAATATACTGATCCCTGCCCACCGGTCAATGTACATTTAATAACAACATCATTCATACTATATCTACACGAGTTATAATGTAATATAGTGATTACGTCCCACAGATCAATGTACATATAACAACAACATCATTCATACTATATCTACATTGGATATAATGTAATATACTGATCCCTTCCCACAGGTCAATGTACATACAATAGCAAAATCGTTATTACTATATCTACATTAGGTATAATGTAATGTATTCACTACATCCTACAGATCATTGTACATTTAATAACATCATTCATGCTTTAGCTAAGTTGGATATAATGTAATATACTGATCCCTTCCCACAGATCAAGGTAGCTACATTTAATAACATTATCATTAATACTATATCTACATGAGATATAATGTTATATACTAATCCCTGCCCACAGATCAATGTATATTTAATAGCGATATCATTATTACTATATCTACATTAGATATAATGTTATGTACTGATCCCTGCCCACAGTTAAATGTACCTATACTTAATAACAATATCATTAGAACTATATCCACATCATAAATAATGTAATATACTGATTCCTTCCCACAGATCAACGTAGATTTAATAACAACATCATTCATACTATATCAATACTAGGTATAATGTAATATAGTGATTACATCCCAGAGATCAAGGTACATTTAATAACAACATCATTCATACTATATCTACATTGGATATAATGTAATATACTGATCCCTTCCCATACGTCAATGTACATATAATAGCAAAATCGTTATTACTATATCTACACTAGGTATAATGTAATATGCTGATCCCTTCCCACAGGTCAATGTACATACAATAGCAAAATCGTTATTACTATATCTACATTAGGTATAATGTAATGTATTCACTACATCCTACAGATCATTGTACATTTAATAACATCATTCATGCTTTAGCTAAGTTGGATATAATGTAATATACTGATCCCTTCCCACAGATCAAGGTAGCTACATTTAATAACATTATCATTAATAATATATCTACATGAGATATAATGTTATATACTAATCCCTGCCCACAGATCAATGTATATTTAATAGCGATATCATTATTACTATATCTACATTAGATATAATGTTATGTACTGATCCCTGCCCACAGTTAAATGTACCTATACTTAATAACAATATCATTAGAACTATATCCACATCATAAATAATGTAATATACTGATTCCTTCCCACAGATCAACGTAGATTTAATAACAACATCATTCATACTATATCAATACTAGGTATAATGTAATATAGTGATTACATCCCAGAGATCAAGGTACATTTAATAACAACATCATTCATACTATATCTACATTGGATACAATGTGTTATACTGATCCCTTCCCGCAGACTAGTGTACATATAATAGCAAAATCGTCATTTCTATATCTACATTAGGTATAATGTAATGTAGTGACTACATCCCACAGCTCATTTTACATTGAATAAAAACATCATTCATGGTATAGCTAAATTGGATATAATGTAATATACTGATCCATTCCCACAGATCAAGGTACCTACATTTAATAACAATAACATTATTACTACATCTACATTAGATATAAAGTAATATACTGATCCCTGCCCACAGTTCAATGTACCTATACTTAATAACAATATCATTAGTACTATATCCACATCATATGTAATGTAATATACTGATTCCTTCCCACAGATCAACGTGGATTTAATAACAACATCATCCATACTATATCAGCACTAGGTATAATGAAATATAGTGATTACTTCCCACAGATCAAGGTACATGTAATAACAGCATCGTTCATACTATATCTACATTAGATATAATGTAATATACTGATCCCTTCCCACAGATCAATGTACATTTAGTAACACCATCATTCATACTATATCTACACTGGATATAATACAATATACGGATTCCTCCCCACAGATCAATGTACATTTTATAACAACATTATTCATACTATATCTACATTGGATATAATGTAATATACTGATCCCTTCCCATACGTCAATGTTCATATAATAGCAAAATCGTTATTACTATATCTACACTAGGTATAATGTAATATGCTGATCCCTGCTCACAGATCAATGTACCTATATTTAATAACAATATCCTTAGTACTATATCCACATTACACATAATGTAATATACTGATTCCTTCCCACAGATCAATGTACATTTAATAACAACAGCATTCATACTATATCAACGCTAGGTATAATGTAATATAGTGATTACATCCCACAGATCAAAGTACATTCAATATCGATATCATTATTACTATATCTACATTGGATACAATGTAATATACTGAACCCTCCCCACAGATCAATGTACCTACATTTAACAACAATATCATTAATACCACGTCCACATTGCATATAATGTAATATGCTGATTCCTTGCCGCAGATCAGTGTACATTTAATAACAACATGATTCATTACATATCTACATTGGGTACAATGTAATATAGTGATTACATCCCACAGAACAATGTACATGTAATATCGATATCATTACTACTATATCTACATTAGATATAATGTAATATACTGATCCCTGCCCATAGTTCAATGTACCTATATTTAATAACAATATCATTAGTACTATATCCACATCACATATAATGTAATATACTGATTCCTTCCCACAGACCAATGTACATATAATAGCAATATCGTTATTACTATATCAACATCGGATATGTAATATACATTTAAAAACAAATCATTATTACTATATCAACGTCGGTTATAACGAAATGTACTGATTCCTTCCCAAGTATCAATGTACATATAATCGCAATATCATTATTAGTTACTATATCTACATCGGTTGTAACGCAATATACTGATTCCTTCCCACAGATCAATGTACATTTAATAGCAATATCATTAGTACTATATCTACATCCGATATAATGTAATATACTGATTCATTCCCACAGATCAATATACCTTTAATAACCATATCATTAGTACTATATCTACATTCGATATAATGTAATATACTGATTCATTCCCACAGACCAATGCACCTTTAATAACAATATCATTAGTACTCAATCTACATTCGATATAATGTAATATACTGATTCATTCCCACAGATCAATATATTTAATAACCATATCAGTAGTACTATATCTACATTCGATATAATGTAATATATTGATTCATTCCCACAGATCAATATACCTTTAATAGCCATACCATTAGTACTATATCTACATTCGATATAATGTAATATACTGATTCATTCCCACAGACCAATGCACCTTTAATAACAATATCATTAGTACTCAATCTACATTCGATATAATGTAATATACTGATTCATTCCCACAGATCAATATATTTAATAACCATATCAGTAGTACTATATCTACATTCGATATAATGTAATATACTGATTCATTCCCACAGATCAATGTACATTTAATAACCATATCATTAGTACCATACCTACATTAGATATGTAATGTACATTTAATAACAATATCATTATTACTATATCTACATTAGGTATAATGTCATATACAGATTTATTCCCACAGATCAATATACCTTTAATAACCATATCATTAGTACTATATCTACATTAGATATAATGTAATATACTGATTCATTCCCGCAGATCAATGTGCCTTTAATAACAATATCATTAGCACTATATCTACATTCGATATAATGTAATATACTGATTCATTCCCACAGACCAATGCACCATTAATAACAATATCATTAGCACTATATCTACATTCGATATAACGTAATATACTGATTCATTCCCACAGATATGTACATATAATAACCATATCATAAGTACCATACCTACATTCGATATAATGTAATATACCGATGGATTCCCACAGATCAATGTACATTTAATAACCATATCATTAGTACCATATCTACATTAGATATGTAATGTACATTTAATAACAATATCATTATTACTATATCTACATTAGGTATAATGTCATATACTGATCCCTGCCCACAGATCAATGTACCTACATTTAATAACAATATCATTAGTACTACGTCCACATTACATATAATGTAGTATACTGATTCCTTCTCACAGATCAGTGTAGATTTAATAACAACATCCTTCATACTATATCAACACTAGGTATAATGTAATATACTGATCCCTTCCCACAGATCAAGGTGCCTACATTTAGTAACAACATCATTATTACTATATCTACATTAGATATAATGTAATATCCTGATCCCTGCCCACCGGTCAATGTACATTTAATAACCATATCATTAGTACCATATCTACATTAGATATGTAATGTACATTTAATAACAATATCATTATTACTATATCTACATTAGGTATAATGTAATATACTGATCCCTGCCCACAGATCAATGTATCTACATTTAATAACAATATCATTAGTACTACGTCCACATTACATATAATGCAGTATACTGATTCCTTCTCACAGATCAGTGTAGATTTGATAACAACATCCTTCATACTATATCAACACGGGGTATAATGTAATATACTGATCCCTTCCCACAGACCAAGGTGCCTACATTTAGTAACAATATCATTATCACTATATCCACATTACACATAATGTAATATACTGATTCCTTCCCACAGATCAATGTACATTTAACAACAACATCATTCATACTATATCTACAATGGATATAATGTAATATACTGATCCCTTCCCACAGATCAATGTACCTACATTTAATAACAATATCCTTAGTACTATATCCACATTACACATAATGTAATA